>NW_011368673.1:15164-15936 GCF_000735185.1 Notothenia coriiceps | reverse complement strand
CCCTCACGGCCCTGCCTGCCACCCCCGCAGTTCCAGGATGTGGCCCGGGACCTCCATTCCTACCTCAGGCTTTACACCAGCAATACCCTGTCATCCAGC
This sequence comes from Notothenia coriiceps, assembly GCF_000735185.1. Taxonomy (NCBI): domain Eukaryota; kingdom Metazoa; phylum Chordata; class Actinopteri; order Perciformes; family Nototheniidae; genus Notothenia; species Notothenia coriiceps. Next base: position 15,837 of record NW_011368673.1, on the reverse strand, counting down.
AGCAGACTCCTGAGCCACGCATCCGTCGCGGATCTTGCCCCGACCCAGGGTAGGAAAAACACTACACCTGCTTTCAAAAAGGTCACCAAACATGTTCCCCCCTTTCTTCATGTCTTTCTTACATAAAAAAATGCCCCCTCTTCCTTCATGTCTCTTCTACATCAACATTGTCCTCTTCTTCCATGTCTTCTTCTACATCAACATGTTGTTCCCTCTTCTTCATGTCCCTTCAACATCAAACATGAGTCCCTCTCTTCTTCAGTCTCTTCTACATCAACTGTCCCCCTCTTCTTCATGTTCCCTTCTTACCATCAACATGGTCCCCTCTTCTCCATGTCTCTTTCTACATCAACATGGTCCCCCTTCTTCATGGTCTTCTGTCTAACCATCAAACATGAGTCCCCTCTTCTTCATGTCTCTTCTACATCACAGTGTGTCCACTCTCTTCATTGTCTCTGTCGTACATCAGCATGGTGTCCCCCTCTTCATGTCTCTTCTACATCACATGTGCCCCTCTTCTTCATGTCTCTCCTACCATCAACATGTGTCCCCTTCTTCTCCATGTCTCTGTGCTACATCAACAGTGTCCCCTTCTCTCTTTCATGTCTCTTCTACATCAACATGTGTCCCCTCTTCTTCATGTCTCTTCGTACATCAACAATGTGTCCCTATC
>NW_011368673.1:7498-15139 GCF_000735185.1 Notothenia coriiceps | reverse complement strand
ATCAACATGTGTCCCCTCTTCTTCATGTCTCTTCTACATCAACATGTGTCCCCTCTTCTTCATGTCTCTTCTACATCAACATGTGTCCCCTCTTCTCCATTTCTCTTCTACATCAACATGTGTCCCCTCTTCTTCATGTCTCTTCTACATCAACATGTGTCCCCTCTTCTTCATGTCTCTTCTACATCAACATGTGTCCCCTCTTCTTCATGTCTCTTCTACATCAACATGTGTCCCCTCTGTGGAAAGAGCCTCTGAATGTTTCAGGAACAAAGATTCTCTCTCTTTTGATCCATTTCTATAAAAACCTGTCTGAAAATGAGCTGATCAGATTTTGGCCACTTTATGATGTCATAACGATGTTTTGTCTTGTGTAACCAATAGCCAATCAGCAACCAAGGTAACCCCCCCCACCTTATCACCTGAATCTCCTCCTGGAGCACCATTAGCCGCTTTCACACCAAATACTTTGCAGTACTTAGTCCCCCCAAACTCTTTAGTCCCTCGAACTGTCCCAGTAAATCGCGTTCACACCGGAATAAGTTCCCTGAGGGAAGATTACGCAAATAAAGCCGCTGACGTCACTTCTTCTTCTTCTGCTTTGGGTTTACTGGCAGGCCGCAAACAACTTCACGGCGTATACTGCCACCCGAAGTCCCGGGTAAATCGCCAGAATGCCGACACCTCCTCATCACTCCACCGCTCCCACGTTTTCTTTTGTGTTGCCATAAGTTAGTCTCTCTCCGTTTATGCGCTGGGCTAATGCTAATAATGCTAATCCGAGCAAATAAAATGGCGGAGTTTTACGGGGCGTGGTTTGCACCTTTTCCTCCCCAGGAAAGTACCACCTCTCTAGCAGGGAGTGAAAAGGGGAGGAAAAGTCCCGAAAAAAAGTTCTAGTTCCAGATCTTTTTGGTGTGAACGCAAAATCCTAGGAACTATCGCAACTATACTGGGAAAGTACTCCGGTGTGAAAGCGCCAATTGTGTTCTTTTTTACCAAATATCTCTCAGACAGACTGCAGAGCAGGTGGATTTTTTCTAGAAATATTTTTGACTTTTGTAAAATCGCAACCTTTGTCCTCACAATATGACCAAAATGTGTTCTTAGAAACAGTTAAGTTGGGTCAGAATTGAATGTGCAAAAAGCTCTGAATATGAGCAGATATCGATCTCAAAGACATATTAGGTTTTTAAGTCTTTGTTAAGGTTTGTAAATTAAGAAAAAGGACACAACAGAGGAGGGTAGTGTAAAGTATCTTTCATTAGATGAGAAAAGTTTGATCTACAGGAGAATAAATACTTCAATGCCTAAGAGCCTTGCTGCATCATCTTCCATTTATATATTTATACTTTGAAATGTCACCTGGCACATAAACAAAAAAATTTCCACTATAAATTGGTGCCTGAAATTCCCCAGAATGCAGAAATAATGAAGTGTGTAGGAGGCGGCGGCGGGCCCCCTGCCTGATTTGTGTTCTCACAAATGTCTCAACGTCCTTGCAAACTCAGAATCAAACAAACAAATAACGTGTTTATCTCCTGTTTGTCTCCCCTCAGAAGAACCCAGGAGCGTCTCCCCCTGAACCCCCACAGACTGAGAGCAGGCTACGAGTTCCCCCCCCTCCACGTCCCTCAGCCAATCACAACGCAGCAGCAGCAGCAGCAGCGGTACCTGGCCGAGGGCACCGATTGGTGAGTCTCTGACCACACTTTCTCTCACTGATTGTGCTTTTATGTTAAATGTTTGTTGTTTGTTGTTCAGGTATTGTGTCTGGATGTGTGTCTGTTGATGTTACACATGGAGCTGCTGTGATGCAAGTCAACTTTCAGACTTGATCTGACCATTAAGTATCATCGTATCGTATCGTCCTGCAGAGAAATGTTTTATTTGATTTTATTGTACCTTTATTTAACCAGGATAGGTCTCATTGTCCGGCAGGGTCTCAGTCAGTAGGGGCTTGGACTGGGAGCCGGTTCAAGTCCCCGATCAGACCTAAATATGGAGTGTGGACCGCTACTTGGAGAGGTCCCAGTTCACCTTCTGCCCTGCCGTGGTGCCCTTGAGCAAGGCACCGGGCGCTGTACTACCCACTGCTCCTAGTACTAGGTTAAAAGCAGAGAACACATGTCACTGTGTGTGCTGTGTGCTCTGCATGAGTGACCATCAAAGAGGGGTTCATCCCTCCCATTCTATTCTATTGAGATTACAAATATTATTTTCAAGATGGCAGAAGATAGGTCACAGCACAGTTACAGACACATTTAAAACACACACTCACAACACAGTCATACAACAAGTTAGCCAAAGCATTGACAGCCACAGCGGCTGCTTCAGCGTTATTTCAAGGTCATTTAGAGATTCTTTAAATGACCTTGAAATAACGCCGTCTGTGTGTCTCACAGTGAGGGTGATGATGTTGATCAGTTTCTCTCTCTCTGTCTCCCCCCTCCCCCCTGCAGGGACCTCAGTGTGGACGCCGGCCTCCCCCCCCCTCAGTACCAGCTCCAGCAGCTGCCCCAGCACTACCAGCATTACCTGGCCTCTCCCAGAATGCATCACTTCCCCAGGAACACTTCCTCTGCACAAGTGGTACGTCCTGCTGGTTTGTAATCTGAGTTGTCATCATTATGTGTTCATTATGTGATGTGTTGTGATTTTAAAAAGGTGTCTGTTATCATCTGGACAACAGCTGGAAGTTAGCATGTTGGCTAAAGCTGCTCCATTTACTGTTGTTAGTGACAGCTGATCAATGGGGACTGTCCACGACACTATACACAAATAAACTAAACTACTCACTGGACCAATAGGCCTAATATTGTACGTGCACATTGCTTACTGTTTGCTTAAGGACCTCTTATCATATTGTATTTTAAACCCTCTTTGACAGCTGACTCTTTACTCCTTTGAACTGTCTGCTAGGCGCTGCAGGTGATAAAACGTTTTAGTATTTAAAGGCATCTCCAGCCATCTGCTCGGCTGAAAGCAAGCCTTACTCTGAGTCTGTTGCTACCAGCATGGTGGCCTTTTGTTGTGGCTGAGAAGCTCAAATCCATAGATAGATTTAGTCTCCTTCTTCAACTGTAGCATCTGAAGGTTTATTCCACAGCGGTTATGTTAGGATCCACTTAAGTTAGGCACATTACAAGATGATTGAATACCTGATCCCAGGACATTTGAGTGAGATTCTGGGTGTTTCTCAATTTCAAGTACGCTTGCTTGGTAGCACATGTCTTCCGAGTCACTTCCTTCAGAAGAAAGGCAAGAATACTTCCTGGCATTTGGAAAACAAAGAGTGGAACAGGCTAGCAAGTGTGCAGGTGTGTGTCATATAAGAGGCCTTACATTTTCCGCCACAGATTTGGGGAAATTGGTCCGTGCGCAAAGCATTGTGGGGATTTTAAGACCGCGGAGTCTACACATGTGCAGCCTCGAGATTTCTCCAAACGAAGTACGCCGGGCTCGGTAGACGGTATGCTGGACATTGGAACAGTACTTCGGCGGGACTCGATGAGGTAGCATCCTTGAAATAGTGGCTCTGTAGCAGCTTTCCTCGACATTGAGAAACACCCCCAGAGAGACAAACCTGCTAGTTTCTCCTGTTTGAAAGATATATTTTCCTATAAGTGAAGGTTTTTCTTGGTGGATTGAATGTTTAGACAAACTATGTTCTGCTTTGAAAGACGTGGTGTTTGCTTCCCCTTCAGTATTCTCAAAAGATTGTGTTTTTATTTCTAAGAATGCATAAAAACTATTTTAAAAGACTTTGTTTAACAGTTTTTTTTTGCTGTAATTTGATGAAGAGTTCCCCTTTTTTCAGGTTGTGCATGAAATCAGAAACTACCCGTACCCCCAGCTGCACCTGCTGGCTCTGCAGAGTCTCAATCCTTCCAGGCACGCCACCGCCGTGCGAGAAAGCTACGAGGTAAACGCTTTTCATTTAAGAATCTATCAGAGCAAGGAATCCATCGAACAAAAAAAAGGACTTCCTGTTCTTCTCGGCATAACATTTCAGCTTAAATGTTCATTTCTTACCTTTAAAAAATCAGTTACACAAATAAATCTCACCTTAATCTCAATATAGTAGCTGTGTTGTGTTTTTTAGATTGTACTTTATCCTATTCTAAACCCTATCCCCCCTTCCCCTCAGGAGCTGTTGCAGTTGGAGGACCGTCTGGGCAGTGTGAGCCGAGGAGCCGTTCAGACCACCATCGAGAGGTTCACCTTCCCTCACAAATACAAGAAGGTAGGCCCATACCTGCAGGATGACACCCAGAGAGTACACACCTCCTTTCCTCAAGTAAAAGAACAGATACTCGTGTTTAAAAATACTCTGGTGAAAGTAGAAGTACTGACTAAACTTCTTTACTCAAGTCAAAGTAAAGAGGCTTTGAAATGTACTTCAGTAAAAAGTACCCATAACTAGCAGCTGTTTTAAAGAGTACCTGACCTCCCTTTATATTAATAGAACAATAATGTCATTGTTAGCTAATGAATGTTTCCATGTTGAACAACGGCAACATGACAACGTTTTCATTGGTCCCTCTTCTTTAGAGAAGACCAGGAAATGATGGATACACGGATCGTGTTCAAATCAATAGGCACTCAATGACTCTAAATAATAATGATCACGCCACCAAACACACATTCAGACTAAAAGAACCAGCCTGTTTGGAAAATGTGAGAAGTAGAAAGTAAAGGTATTTGGGTTCAACATGTAAGAAGTAGAAAGTACAGGTATTTGTGTTCAACATGTAAGAAGTCAAAGTCAAAAGTCGTCAGAAAAATAAGTAGTGGAGTAAAGTACTGATACCAGAAACATGTACTTAAGTTCAGTAACAAAGTATTTGTACTCCACCTGTCTGACCCTTCCTTATCTGCTCTTCTCACAGAGGAAGCCTCAGCACCTGAAGACCGGAGAAGAGGAGGAGACAGACGTGGACGAGAAGTGCACCATCTGTCTGTCCATGCTGGAGGACAAAGAGGACGTCAGGTCAGAAACCTCTGTGTTTTTTAAGAAGGAGATTTAGAAAGATTAAAATAATAATGGGAAATACGCTTACATGCTTGATGTCAGGGAGGATGATCACTCATAGTACTCATATCTCATATATTAAAAACCTATCTTTGTAATTTGGGTTCAATTCTCACCGGTATCATTGTCCATGTTTTACTGTATTTAGCTTTTATTTTTCATTAATTCAAGGGAATTTCATTGGGATCACTGTTGATGTTTTATCTTGTTCTGGATTTATTTTAATATTGTTGTTGTGTTTTCTGTAAAGCACGTTGGGCTGCTTTGTGCGTGAAAGCTGCTCTACAAATAACGTTTATTATATCTGTACGGTAGGGAACCTGGTCCAAGCTCAATATCCTTTTAATAATAATAATAATAATAATAGATTACATTGTTATAGCGCCTGTCAAGGGACCCAAGGACGCTTTACACGCTGTCAACAAACAAGCAAACAAACAAACAAGTAAGGCAAATAATAATGTAAAAATTAAATATGTAGCAGTTGGAGTTTGATGGGTTAGGGGTCAAAGTAATATAAGACTTGTCAAATTAATATAAGACTTTTCAAAGACCCTGTGTTTCCTTTGTCAATATGCTAACATTAGCTACAGCTGAAAAAAAATAAACGTAAATTTCTCTTAAAATTAAACCTAACCCCAAGAATATTGAGATTGCTCAATATGGAACTACAATCAACTTTAGAGGTGTTACATACTCTTGTGAGCTTCTCTGCTAAAAGCTAGGTGTGTTTTTACATGTTCAAACCAGCACTACTTAGCTTAGCTTAGCATAACAGGGGCAACAGCTGGCCTTGGCTTTATCGTGCTGTAACAAAATCCATAGTATTTCTTGGCTCTGAGCAGTGGAGGGAATCGAAGACGTCTCTAGTTGCAGCCAAGAAATAGTCTGATACATAAACAACCATTAATAACCACCCCCCCACCCCCTGCTAGCATTAGACATACAGAGTATCTCTATGATATACACATCTAAATCTGATCTGCCCCGTTCAGCGTGGAACAGTTGTCACAACAAAACTAAAATGCATTAGTACGCAGATTCTGTTATGAGCAATGCTAACTGTTTCCACCTGTTTCCAGTCTTTGTGCTAAGCTAACCAGAGGTGGGAAGTAGTGGAGTACAAATACTTCGTTAGGCTACTGTACTTAAGTACATGTTTCTGGTATCAGTACTTTACTCCACTACTTATTTTTCTGACGACTTTTTACCTTGACTTCTTAAATGTTGAACACAAATACCTGTACTTTCTACTTCTTACATGTTGAACACAAATACCTGTACTTTCTACTTCTTAAATGTTGAACACAAATACCTGTACTTTCTACTTCTCACATTTTCCTTTTTTTTTTTTACTTCTACTTTTACCAGAGTATTTCTAAACACGAGTATCTGTACGTCTACTTGAGTAAATGATGTGTGTACTTTTGCTAACTCACATTCAACACACACACATATATATATCTCTCCTCCTTTAATCAAGCAAATAAGTGTATTTTCTAAACTGTTGATCTTTGCTTGTACCCGATGACATGAGCATGTGCACAGACCTATTGGGGGTGTGAAATTCAGGGGATCAGTCCCAGCTCCTGGGGGTGGGGGGGAGGGTCAGTTTACAGCATGTGGAGCCTCAGCTGTCTGCAGGATTGATGACTGGACAGAAGTCGCCTCTACGTGCCTGAGTGAACAGAATGAAATCCCTGCAGGGTTCACAAGTTTCTCTGCAAGCTCCAAACTGAGAGGAAACATGTGTCGGGCGCTCTTAGATAACAGGGGGAACATGATAGAGAAGCACTACCAGATATAAGAACAAATAACAATAAGGAAGGGAATGTTCAGGGGACGTTTCAACCCCAATATGAATCATTTGTTTATCAATTACTCACCAAATGTTACCCTACATTCACACGCCTCCACTGTGAACTAATGATCTGAAATCAGAGAAAAGTGTAGATGAATTCAACAAAGTTAGGGCAAAAATATATAAAAAACATCCAGTCGTATTCTCCCTACTTCCCAAACACCTGCATTTTGACTAAAACATTCCCTTATCTCTCTTACTGTAAACGTGTTTGATTTTGTAAGTTTTGAGTGAAAGTGAATCAAGACTTTTCTCTGTTTTTGGATTGTTTGTTCAAAAAAGAACAAATAATCCCATTTTGTTCGTCTATGTGAGAAAAACCAAGGTTTATTTTGGTTAAGGGTCATTTTAAGGGTGATATATTCCTTTAAAAACTACCTCAAGTTGTCAAAACATGTTGGCGTTATTAATCTGATTCAGCCACTAACACACAGGCTTTTATTATTCTTATATCCTGGTTTCCTTTGTTTCCACACACACTGTGAGAGTCTAGCTTGAATCATCATTAACTCTCCCTCTCTCTCTCTTTGTCCTCCAGGAGATTACCCTGCATGCACCTCTTCCACCAGGGCTGTGTGGACCAATGGTTGGCCACCAGCAGGAAGTGTCCCATCTGTCGAGTGGACATCGAAACACAGCTGAACCCTGACAGCTGATGAGATTTAACTCCCCCCTCCTCACCCTCCTCTCTTTGTCAATCACCCTGGTGTGGTTCCTGCTTTCTTGCACCCTCCCCCTTCCTCCC
>NW_011368673.1:6960-7489 GCF_000735185.1 Notothenia coriiceps | reverse complement strand
CCCCCCCTCTGTTGGGTGCTTTGCCAAATGTCTCCAGACCCTTTTGACTCACGCTTCTCTGAGCCAAGCCAGGATCACTAACTCGACAGTGAGGCAAAGGACACTCTATATAGAAGCACATCCCTCTGGAGGCAACTCACTCACTCACTCACTCACTCACTCACTCACTCTCACACACACACTCATGTACACAGGGTTTACTTGTAGCTTGCTGGTTGTAGTGGGGTGTTGTTGCTGTCGTGGTGTCGTACTGTAGGTAGCCGCGGGCTGTGTAGCATGTCCTAAAGCCATGACTAACTTAATGTCCTGCGAGTGGAAAACACACAACCCCACACTGAGCTGGCTACTTTCTCTCTTTCCTGTCTCTCTTTCTATATATATCTATAAAAACATATATATTTCTCTCTTTTCAAACACAATCAAAGTGAATATTCTGCCACACAAAGCTTAACAGATGCTCTGATGATGCCATGTTTACCTAAAGATCTTTGTGGTCGTAGTAGAGTAGCAGTAACAGTATCGTGGGGGG
>NW_011368673.1:3186-6941 GCF_000735185.1 Notothenia coriiceps | reverse complement strand
GGGGGTGCAGCGAGCAGCAGCTAGTTTTTATCCTATCATGCAGCTTTGACATTTTGCAATACAGATGTACCTTGAGTTGGTGTCGTGGCAGTTGGTCTCTTTCACTGAAACCGAGCTGAGTGATCGAGTCGTCGTGTGTTTTAAAAAAAAAAAGACAAAAAAATAGGTAGAAAGTAGGGCTGGTCGATTATGGCAAAAATCATAATCTCGATTTTTTGGGTCAATAATTTTAAATGCGATTATTCATTCACTTTGAAAACATCCATTTATTGGAGAAAAAAGTGTGTTGATTACCCTGAACTTTAAGTATAATTCAACTGAAAAACCCACTAAAAAAAAAAGTAATTAAAAAAAATAAATAATAATAATTAAAAAATATTCGTTTTATTTCGATTACGTTGTTTTCGTAATCGTTGCAAGCCATAATCGTAATCGCGATTAAAATACGATTAATTGAGCAGCCCTATAGAAAGTGTTTTTACCAAAATGCATTTTGTCGGTGTAGCTTGAGCCTGAGATTTACGTGTGTGTGCCCTAATGAATGGATGTTTAACGTGTGTGTTTAAGGGTTCGAGGCTCGCTGTAGGTTAACAGCAGTGCTTATACAAACACAAAGCCAAAAAAAAAGGGATGAAAAAAGGAAAGGAGAGGAGGAGGAGGAGGAGGAGCTGCGCTTTGTACCTGAATCTCCACCTGGCGCAGAACAAAAAAAAAGCATGTTTCATCATGGATTCAGGTTTCTCCGATTGAAAGGCGATACAGGGAGGCTTTGCATGATGTGAGTCTGAGCTGTGACTATCTTCTTCTCAACACTAACCAAGAGTCAGCTGACCTGTAGCGTGTGTCCATCCTTCAGAGGAGGCGTGATCCTCTGTTCAATGTTTACCTTATTGCCTAAAGAACAAGCACATGTGACAATAGTTATTATAGCAACAAAAAGGGTTTTGTTTTTTCCTCGGTATTGCATCCGGTTTATATTTAGGATATAGATTCATGCAGTGTTTTTTCGGCGGAGGAGAGAGAGGAGCTTGCGTATTGATCGTGTGTATTTGTGTGACAGACCTCCCCTCGTGGTTGCTATGCTGGTTGCTATGCTGTATTGCTAGAACATGTAGAACGTGGTGCGATGGAGGCAGCAAACCCCCCCTCCCCTCGCAGTGCACACACACACACACACACACACACACACACACACACACACACACACACACACACAGAGAATGACCCTCACTGTCCTTCACTGTGATAGTGAAATTAAACACAGGCTGCGTTCCAAATCACATACTTTATATATTTAGTGCATACTAAATACTGCCATATGTTTGCACTGTTGCACGCAGTACGCATAACAATCGCACAATTACTACTTTGTCCTTGCATGACTCCTCAACCCTCTTGCATATGTATCTGCTGCAAAGGATTGTGGGTCAGAAAATCTTGCTGTAAAAATGCAACTAGATGCAGAAGCTCATCCTGGTGTTTTTTGCAGCGGTGGAAAGTACATTTACTCGAGTATTTAACATTTTATGCTATTTTATACTTTTACTCCACTACATATTTTTAATGCACTACTTTTATTTAACACTCACAGGTATTTTTTAGATATAAAAACAGATAATATGCTTTGATTATATTATGCAGTACTGTAAGACGACACAGTATTTTACAGATGTCTTCATTTCTGGCTCCAGTACATGCATTTCGTTGAATATTCAGAATATCTTACGGTCATTGTATTCTTTAAGTACAATTAGCTGTAACTTGTTATGGAGTAAAATCAATAAAAAATATCCAAGTACTTCTTCCACCGCTGCATTTGACATAGTATGTGTTCTGTCATAGTAAAAAGTATGGTCGTATGGTTATTGGAACGCAGCGAGTGTCGATAAGGATCAATTAAGCGCGTGTTGTGCACTGCGACGCTGCCTCCTGTAGTGGAGTCATCTGTGATGAAGTTGTCATAGTTTACACAGGGTGTTGTCAGTTGAGATGCCTTAAGTATTTAACAATCATAATTTATTACTAACTGTAGATATCGTGGGTATGTATTTAATTTTATATAGTTTTTTGTTTTGGGAAGATGGGTGGGTGTGGGGCGACTGAATCATAATTTATTTATTTAGAAATAACACAAAAATACTATGAAAAAAAACTATTACCTCATTTTTGCATCGTTTTAAATGGGAATGCTTTGCATGCAGTTGTACTTTTCGGGACACAAAAAAAAAAAAAGAAAGCTGTTTGATCTCCACAAGCTGGCTGTGCGATGTTTACTGTCTGAGTCTCTCTCTCTCTCTCTCTCTCTCTCTCTCTCTCTCTCTCTCTCTCTCTCTCTCTCTCTCTCTCTCTCTCTCGTGGTGCTGTGGATCTTGGTTACATTCCATTCAATGCAATTTCTCCGATGCCCCATGCTGTGATGTAGTGGACAAACTGCAATGAAATGATTTTTTTTTTTTTTTTTTTTTTTTGCAGTCGTTTTAAATATGGGAACCCTCTCACTGGCAAAAAAAAATAAGATAATTTAATATTATCACTAAGAAAACTCAACTGGCTTCTTTTTATTTAACTTCCGCTCTGCTTCTCACAATGCACTATGGTTCTTAAAAACGATCATCTGTGAAGCATGTTGATTTTCCGTTTGTAGACATAACAAGTGCCTCGCTTTTAGATGTTTCCATACCACTGAAACCATTAATAACAATCAATCCATGAAGCCACCATGCCTTATTGGTTGCATTATTAATTCAAAGTGGTGAAGGAGCAACATTAGACAGTTTCTACTAAAGCCATTTTCCTCAAAACTAACTGTCCAAACTAGCTGCTGGTTTTTAAAAGTGGAGCGTTATTTATTGGAGGCATGTTTCACTGTGGGCTTTACATGTTGTTTTTATTTTACCGTCCATCTCTCTCTCAGACTCTATCCTCCGGGCAAGGATTTAAAAGCACAACCTTTTTCTAAAAATGCATGTTTTCTCAGGTTTCAATATAGTCTCAATGGTTTAATAGTATATGGTGAAAATATATACAAAGAATATAACAAAAACAAAAGAGAAAATATCCCAAAAAGTGCCAGTGAAAGGGCTGCCGCCATCTTGTATGAAACTCTGCTGTTTAGCTGTGACTGCGCAATGTTTTTTCAATATAGGATATTTTATCTGAACATAGAACTATTTATCATTAATATTAAAGCAATAGCGCATTAATGGAGATGAGTGTGTTGATGAAGAAGTGGATGAGCATATTACGTTAGATTCACATGTGGTGGAATTTTGTACTTTATTTATTATTCGTACTAATAATAACGATAATGATTTCAAGAGTTGCATTGCTAAACCCAAACTGTTCTGTTTTTTAATTTTATTTCATGGCTTGTATATTATCCTTTTGTATGTGCTCTTTTTGTAATAAATTGGATAAAATTGACTTGTTTTTATGTCTTATTTTTGTTATGATGTGGTCTCAGCTTTCCCCCGTGATAATGTCCAGGTGTATATCAGTATGTAGTGTCTCTACTTTAAAGAGTCCTCTCCTGCTGATGTTCAGGTGTATATCAGTATGTAGTGTCTCTACTTTAAAGAGTCCTCTCCTGCTGATGTTCAGGTGTGTATCAGTATGTAGTGTCTCTACTTCAAAGAGTCCTCTCCTGCTGATGTTCAGGTGTATATCAGTATGTAGTGTCTCTCTACTTTAAAGAGTCATGTTCAGGTGTATATCAGTATGTAGTGTCTCTACTTTAAAGAGTCCTCTCCTGCTGA
>NW_011368673.1:0-3134 GCF_000735185.1 Notothenia coriiceps | reverse complement strand
TGCTGATGTTCAGGTGTATATCACTATGTAGTGTCTCTACTTTAAAGAGTCCTCTCCTGCTGATGTTCAGGTGTATATCAGTATGTAGTGTCTCTACTTTAAAGAGTCCTCTCCTGCTGATGTTCAGGTGTATATCAGTATGTAGTGTCTCTCTACTTTAAAGAGTCATGTTCAGGTGTATATCAGTATGTAGTGTCTCTACTTTAAAGAGTCCTCTCCTGCTGATGTTCAGGTGTATATCAGTATGTAGTGTCTCTACTTTAAAGAGTCCTCTCCTGCTGATGTTCAGGTGTATATCAGTATCTCTACTTTAAAGAGTCCTCTCATGCTGATGTTCAGGTGTATATCACTATGTAGTGTCTCTACTTTAAAGAGTCCTCTCCTGCTGATGTTCAGGTGTATATCAGTATGTAGTGTCTCTACTTTAAAGAGTCCTCTCCTGCTGATGTTCAGGTGTATATCAGTATCTCTACTTTAAAGAGTCCTCTCATGCTGATGTTCAGGTGTATATCAGTATGTAGTGTCTGATAAACTGCCTCTTGAAGGTCCTCGGCCTGAAACACGTTGAAAACCCAAAGTAATACAGAAATATTGATAATTCAGCTTTAATATAAAGGTGTTTGTGGGGTTGCATACAAGTCAAACAGGGTTACAGTTGTTTTGAGTATTGCAAAAAAGTTTAATGTCTTAAAAAAAAGTAAATGATAAATTGAACAAACCATCCCTGACATATGAAACTTTAAAAACAATGGCACATTCAGAGCAGCTTCTCACAGTATTTCATCGCAGGCTTAACTCCCAGGTATAGTATTCAATATCGAACCATAAAAAAGTTCCTTAGATATAAAACGTACACGAGCAGAATCTCTTTGGCCTTTAGTTTAAAGGTCTCCTATCATGCAAAATGCACTTTCTGATGTCTTTTCTACATCAACATGTGTCCCCTGTGTGTCGGGGAACTCAAGCAGCGTCAGAAAATAAAACCCTCTCTCTTTTCCTCCGTACCCAAATCTCTAAAAAACGGGGGAACAACGGAGCTGATCCAGATTTGCGTCCGATATGACGTAATATCTGAAATGTGGACCCACGGCCCTATCAGAAACGTTGCTATCAGAAACAATGCCCGACTGCTTTGGACGTAATATGATCGGTGTTTACATTAGCATCGCTAACACTCAGAGCTAACCTGTACTGGAGAGCATGTGTGTGAAGAAGCAGGAAGTAAAAAGGAACTCACCTTGTGGTATAACCGGCAAGAGAGAAAGCCTTTGAGCTCCATACTGTTTCAGAGAGAATCCTTGATGTGGTTTGGAACATGATGGCGTTTAATCACGGCTACGGACGTTTAAAGCTGTAGACCCCGAATCAGCACTTTAGTAACAGGGCTGAAATAGAGGGGTTTGAGGCTAAAATGCACGATCTGTTTGGTATTTTAAGCAAAACACTTCATAGACATGTTTTTTATATATTTGTATACATCTGAGACCTATGCTATGTGCATACAAATAGTATAATAGGAGACCTTTAAAACATGAGGGAATGTCTCTCTGCAGTTTGAATGAATAAATACATAAATATGATTCTAGTATTTTGGGTAGAGCACCCTGGCGATCTGCTTGTCGGCCCTCTCCAGATCCAGCCACTTCCCACAGAGGAAGATGGTTGTGACGCCATTGGCTGTATTTGTTACCTCCACTCGGTTCAACAACCATCCGGGACTCAAACCGGAATTATCCTGATCCATCCGGACTTTCTGCAGCTCCCCCATGTCCAACATTTCCAGCAAGAAACGGTCCGTCTGCTCTCGTTCGAACAGATTTCTGAATTTCTGTCGTAGCTGTCGGCGTCCCGAGTCTCCGTTGACTCCGTAGATTGTGATGAAGACGTTGGCGTCCGTTCCCGCTCCTTTTTCGTCGCCCGTGATGACGATGATCTCGTATTTTACGGGCACCAAGCTGCGGGCTTTACTGGCAAAACTCTCGATGGTCTTGGTGCACTCGAAGGTCAGGAAGTCGTCTCTCTTTGGAGACAGAGGGATGAGGCCGTTGCAGATAAAGATGTACCTGAGGGGAGGATACAATAAAGTGTTACCAACGATCAATGACTTAACACTCACAGGTATTTTTAGATATAAAAACACATAATATGCTTTAATTAACAAGTGGATTTTGCATATTAGGTGACCTTTAAAATAAAGTGTTAAATATGAGAATGGAATGATGTAGAATGAGTGTTTGTGTAGATGTGGATCTCTGAGCATTATGGGATGTCTCACTTGTTTCCCAGTTCCCTCTCAGTAACCACGACCTCCTCCACCTGCCAGAAAACTTCCCCTTTTACTTTCTTCCCATCTTTGGGTGTGTGCCCCAGGCAGATCCCAGCGATGTCCCCCAGGTTCTTGGACGAAAAGTCAAACCGATCAACATTTCCCCTGAAAAAAGAAGTAAAAAGGGATAAAGCATGTCTTGGTTCTGGTGGGATCATCATAATGAGTGTAAAGGCAGACAGAGATGGCAAAAGTACACACATCCTTTACTCAAGTAGAAGTACAGATACTCCTGTTTAAAAATACTCTGGTGAAAGTAGAAGTACTGACTAAACTTCTTTACTCAAGTAAAAGTAAAGAGGGCTTTGAAATGTACTTCAGTAAAAAGTACCCATAACTAGCAGCTGTTTTAAAGAGTACCTGACCTCCCTTTATATTAATATAACAATAATGTCATTGTTAGCTAATGAATGTTTCCATGCTGAACAACGGCAACATGACAACGTTTTCATTGGTCCCTCTTCTTTAGAGAAGACCAGGAAATGATGGATACACGGATCGTGTTCAAATCAATAGGCACGCAATGACTCTAAATAATAATGATCACGCCACCAAACACACATTCAAACTAAAGGAACCAGCCTGTTTGGAAAATTAGAGAAGTAGAAAGTACAAGTATTTGTGTTCAACATGTAAGAAGTAGAAAGTACAGCTATTTGTGTTCAACATGTAAGAAGTAGAAAGTACAGGTATTTTATTTCAAAATGTAAGAAGTAGAAAGTACAGGTATTTGTGTTCAATATGTAAGAAGTAGAAAGTACAGGTATTTGTGTTCAACATGTAAGAAGTAGAAAGCACAGGTATTTGT
>NW_011368672.1:0-1883 GCF_000735185.1 Notothenia coriiceps | reverse complement strand
CCCTGTTGGAGGAGCCTGTGACCTAAGATTTTCATCGACATAACTACACTGTAGCTATGTACAATAAAAGCCTTGAATCTGAAATAGTAAATCGGCAGTTATTTGTCAGTGTTTTCACATTTAACAAGCCTTGTCCTTGTTTTCTCTTCCATCCCCTTTACAGTTGAGGATTGGGACAGTTTTCAGGCCATTTTGGATCACACCTACAAGATGCACTTCAAGTCTGAGCCCAGCCTGCATCCAGTGCTCATGTCAGAAGCATCGGTGAGTCTGAACACAGGCTACTTGTACTACTGTCACTATACCAAGGACAAACTGTATTCAGATTGTTTACATTTTTCTGCCAACAACAAAGTGCTGGCAGACTATTAAGTGTTTAAAACTTGTTATTTAAATACTTATTGTGGCTGGGGCTTTTGTTTGTTTGAGCTGTAATCCACATTTGATGAGTGACCTCCTCAGCTCATGAAGAAATGTGTTGACAATCTGTTGTAAGCAGCCCTTTTTCTGCTTTGTCTCCGCAGTGGAACACACGAGCAAAAAGAGAGAAACTAACAGAGCTGATGTTTGAACATTACAACATTCCTGCCTTCTTCCTCTGCAAATCCGCTGTGCTGTCTGCGTATCCTTCACCACACTCCATCTGGAAAATAATTGGAGAAAAAGAGCAAATCTTTGCCTTTAAACCCTTTTATTGGATTACTGTTTCTTTAATGAAGAATGCTCAGCTAGTAATGCATCTGTTACATTTTGAAGTGTATTACATTTCCTTTACTCTGAGTGCCTCAGCTTTGCCAATGGGCGATCTACAGGCTTGGTCCTGGACAGCGGCGCCACACACACCACAGCCATTCCAGTGCATGATGGCTACGTCCTGCAGCAAGGTGAACAATTATCATAAATCCTTCATCATTAGTGTATATCATCTACATGCAGAGTTGACCTGCTTTGCATATCAACCAAGTAATAAAGCAACAGTATTCGAAAAGGTATAATCCTTCATTGAAGCATGTGCTACCTTCTATGATTGATGTTGCCCTCTGCTGGTTGGAGGATGCATCTCAGCTGTTCCTACAAATGTTAGTATTTAATAAGCTTCTTTTGCCATTATAGATTATTTTTGGGCGAGAAGGTTTTTCTGCGCGCCATCAAGTTTTCACCTATTCAAGATTTGAATGACTTTTGAGGAGCAAACTAAACTGTGTTGACTAAAAAAATCTACGTTCTGATACACAGCTGTTAGATTTTGAGCTGCAATGAAAGAGATTGATTCAGGAGATTGCGATTGAGATTTTGAGAGACATGAAGTGGGGAGTTAATGCATATCATGCAAACTTGGATGAGATTTACTGCAGTCCTTGCAATAATGTGTTTTGCATTCTCTCTGACAGGCATTGTCAAATCGCCCCTGGCTGGAGACTTCATGAGCATGCAGTGTAGGGAGCTGTTTCAAGAGTTAAATGCTGAAATAATCCCCCCGTACATGATTGCATCAAAGGTAAGATAACATGACTTTAGCCCGTCTTATTTTTTAATAATCTAATAGAAATATTTAGCATTATTCTATGCTAAGTTGCATTTAGGGTGCAGGACAGGTGAAGATGGTGCCTGTCAAATATTTTTATATTAACAAATGTGTATTTCCGTTATTTTGATCAAATCAATTATACAGTAATGCAAGTTTGTTCTTGTTAATACTGTATGATTTGATTTTCCTATTTGCATTTTAATTGGATTTACTGGTTTGGAAAGTTATGTTAAAGCATTAAATATACAGTTTGTCAGGGTGATCGTAATAACTTTGTTGACCTTTAGATATACAGTTGCAAGAAAAAGTATGTGAACCCTTTGGAATTACCTGGATTTCTGCATAAGTTGGTCAT
>NW_011368671.1:10105-19910 GCF_000735185.1 Notothenia coriiceps | reverse complement strand
CCTCCACTAGCACCCATTTTTTTTTATTTTGACCCACTGTGTATTTGAGTTTGACACCCTGATCTAAACCTTAAAATCTAACCCCACCCCACATCTCTCTCTCCCTCGCTCTCTCTCTCTCTCTCTCTCTCTCTCTCTCTCTCTCTCTCTCTCTCTCTCTCTCTCCTCCAGACCTGTCGTGGTTGAACTGGTGTCTGACCGGCTCGTGTCTCTTCAGCCTCGTCCTCATCCTCTTCTTCAGGGAGTCGTACGACCGCCTCTACCTGGACGTCTTCGTCTCCGTGTGACACTGTTGAGGACAACAACAAACAAACAAACAAACAAAAAAACACTTAAGGACTAAATAATTAATCTTGCACAAAGAGGAGGCGAAGGGAAAGTGGAAACCCCCACACTCTTATTTTAGATTTTAGGACGTAAATGTATATATTGCTAACAGTGCTGACGGATTGTTTACTCTTTTACGTCTCGATGCCATGTGACTGTTTAACACATCATTACCTGTTTTGTTTGTTTCTCAGTCTATGTTTGTGTGTAAACAAACGGATTAATTTTCCTAACCAGGCACAGCATGACGGACTGTTAGAGGCCATTGTTTACACATCATGTCATATTTCTTTCATCGTGTTTTCGATCCACTTGACGCTGACAAACACAACGAGCTTCTGACTCCGGATCAGCATCGAGTGTCGACCCCTAACGAGGAAGTAAAGTTTCATCAGCCAATCAGTAGGCCTGGATTTGTGCTGAGTCGGGGCTAAACGGGCGCCCTCCTGCTGTTTTAGTGCTGCTCCAAACCTCTGAGACTGTCATTGAGAGGCAGGTACTTGTATCATGTTGTATGGCCCTCTCTAGATGAATATTATGCAAAAATGATTTCCCAAATTGATGACTGGATGCTGGCCAAGGAAAGGAGAAATATTCCGAACTGATTATTTATGGATAATTGTGTCCCTTTTTGGGGAGATTTGCTTTTAAATCTAACTTTTTTTTACAGTCTTTTTAAACGTTTTACTCAGTTTCTTGCTAGTATTTATTGGGAATGTCTCAACACTAACGCAGTCGCTGAAACGGGATGTTTGGTGACGATTTAATCCTAAAGGAAATCACTTTATTAAACAGGCGTGATGATTACGTCGTAATTGCCGAGCTGCTCCTCCTCCTCCTCCAAAGCACCAGCAGGTGTCTCCGATGAGAGTCGACTGACGACGAAACCTGAAGGGAGAAAGGAAGTCGCTTTTTTCTTGGATTCCTCGACTGACAAAACTGGAGCTGTGACAAAAACCAGTTCCAGACGAAACCACAAAGAAACACATGAAGGCGAATTCAAAACGGACTCTCTAACATGTCCATAGTCTGTCTTTGTCTCGTTCAGCAGCTATAGGACGTGTTTGCCGTGTGCCCCTCGGGGTCCTTAACGTCTTCCCTGGTGCTTGTTCTCTATTTTTTACTCTCCTTGTACAGAAAAAGGTTGTCTTTGTACCTTTTTTGACGTGTTGCCTTAATTGCCTAGTGCTGTGCGTTCAGCCCCCCCCTCTCTCTACCACACTGTGACTCTTTTATCTGTATATATTGTTAAAGGTCATGTACTTGTGTCCTGCTGCACTCTCTCTGTGGTTATAAATGTCCTTGTTCTGTGAAAAAGGAAAAAGAACAAATGTGACTGTTGAATATTTCCAGCACCTTATTAAAATAAACATTTTAAGATTAACGCTGCTGTGGTTCTCCTTGTGTCGAAGGTTATCGAGACGATTCAGAGGAATTTGAATTCTATACCCTCCTTCTTTAACTTGTCTTTCTTAGCTATTCTTACACATTTTACATGTCAATTAGAGCCTTTTATTTGCCTTTCAATAAGGGGAATTAACTCTAATCTTTGCTCAAAGTTGTATCATGCATTGTTCAACAAGTGAAGCTCAGCGTAAGTTCAACCAGGAAGACCGACTTTACTCATTTATTTACTATTCCCATGTAACTACTCTCTCTCCTCTCAATAAGTGATCGGGGGCGTCACTCTCCAGCTTAACCAATCACTTCGCTCTATTCCCAAGAGCCTATCATAGCGCTCTGCCAAACCTTTTAAGTCTGCTCTCCCCTCTGACAGCTGTCATTTCAGGTGACACGACGCAACGTTCCGTCCCTCTGAATCCAGGGTCAAGCTAAGCCCCTCCCCTTCAGACCGACCCAACTATCCATTCACCACCACCAGTGTCTAGACCCCGGGGGGGTTTCATCGGATCGGTTCTACCCTCCCGAATGATACTTCCTGCACAACGGGGCCTAATCGCCAACATCACCATTTCATTAATTTGTGTATCTCTGCAATAAATATGTATACTTACATCAAAACCGTCTTTACTGATTGAACTGAGGAGATATTGTTTATCCTGTTTCTTTTATTTTTTAACAATATGGTTTGTTGATTACAGTGTACTCTAACTTATTCTGAATATCTTATTGTGTGTCTACCATAAAAACTCTGGAGGTAAGTATATTGTTGAAGTTTATATGCATACAGTTAACTCTTTTATTAGTAACAGTTTCAACTTTAGTGCAATGTCTTGTGTATTACTTGTTTCTGCATCTACAACTAAATATATAAGTAAATCTAATCTCATCTAAATAAACCTAAATAAAAAGTATTTTATTTCTGCTTCCAACCTGATTCAACGGAGGTGAAAGGACTTAAGGAATAATCCTAAAATTCCATCTTAACTCTGAACTCTAAATGAGCTGATTGTAATCTGCTGCAAAACACAAACAATATGCAGGAATGTGAGTCTGTTTCCAAGGCATTTTTCTTTTAGTTCGGTTGGATGATATAAACAGAACAGAATAAAAGTACAAACATCGTAAATATTCTCTATATTAATAAGTCATTGGTTCTTCTTTTAGACCAGAACAAACTGATAACTCAACAGGAACTATCAAAAACATCCCAATGGAAGTTTAAAGTCACAACATTTCATTAACCAAAATCAAGTGGTTATAGTATAAATCAGAAAAGTAGTATGACAAAAACATTAATCATATTAAAAACATCTGTTGATAAAGATGGACTATATATGCAAGGATGTATGTGGGAGTTCATGTATGAATATTGTCAAACAGAGTTTATACAACCAGACAGATTTTTCTCTTGTGAATTGTCATAGGTCTAATAAATTAATTGTCCTCTTTTTTTGTTGCACATGCAGATTCTCCAGGGTTGTCCTCAGTCTCTGGTTGTAAATGTCTCTCTGGATCTGAGTTCCTGGCTGGTTCTGTTCCTCCAGAGTCCTCTCCAACAGCTTCTGTTTCCATGTGTTCAGCTGAGCGGCTGGCTGGAGGCTCTGCATCTCTGTTCTCCTCACTTTGAGTTTGATGAAGCTGTGAGGACTGACGACCAACACACTTATGGCTTTTGATCTTATGACTCCATGTGAATCGTTTGTCGCAAACACTGCAGCTGTATGGTTTCTCTCCTGTGTGAATTCTAATGTGGCACTTTAAACTTCCTCTCACTGCAAAAGATTTCTTACAAATTGAGCAGATGTATGGTTTCTCTCCTGTGTGGATTCTCATGTGCAGATTTAAATATCCTTTCCATGCAAATGTTTTCTCACAGACTGAGCAGCTGAATGGTTTCTCTCCTCCACTACATCTTGAATCACTGACAGGGTCTTGTTTATCTCTCTGAAAGTTTGAACCTGGTTCTCTAGTCTTCTTCCAATCAGCCCTGTCTTCATTGTCAGGTTCAGAAGAGTCATCAGCTTCTGTTTCCATGTGTTCAGCTGAGCTGCTGGCTGGAGGCTCAGCCTCTCTGTTCTCCTCAGTTTGAGTTTGATGAAGCTGTGAGGACTGACGACAAACACACTTATGGGTTTTGACCAGATAGCTCTGTGTGAATCTTTTTTCACAAACACTGCAGCTGTATGGTTTCTCTCCGGTGTGGACTCTCATGTGTCTATTTAAATCGCCTCTCTGTGTAAAATATTTCTTACAAAATGAGCAGCTGTATGGTTTCTCTCCTGTGTGGTTTCTCATGTGGTGCTTTAAACTTCTTCTATGTGTAAAAGTTTTCTTACAGACTGAGCAGCTGAATGGTTTCTCTCCTGCACTACGTCTTGAATCACTGACAGGGTCTTGTTTATTTCTCTGAGAGTTTGAACTTGGTTCTCTGGTCTTCTTCCAATCAGCCCTGTCTTCAGTGTCAGGTTCAGAAGAGTCTCCAGGGTTGTCCTCAGTCTCTGGTTGTAAATGTCTCTCTGGATCTGAGTTCCTGGCTGGTTCTGGTCCTCCACAGTCCTCTCCATCACCTTCTGTTTCCAGGTGTTCCGTTTGTCTTTGATGAAGCTGAGAGGACTGAGGTTTCTCTTCATCATCTTCACTCTTCACAGGGACAGGAGTGAATGTGAACTCGGTGATATCAGCCTCCTCCAGCCCTTGAAGCTGCTCTCCCTCCTGACTGATCCAGAGTTCGTCCTGCTCCTCTTTAATGTGTGGGGGGGGTTCTGGGTCCTCCTGGTCCAGACTGGAGCTCCACTCCTGCTGCTCAGGGGGAACCTCTTCTTTAACCACCACCAGCTGCTGGACGTCTGCAGGAAACAGGAAACACACAGTAAGAAAAAACTGTTAACTGTTAGAATTTAAAATGTAATGACCATTACCAACATTAACATTTCAAATGCTTGACTATCATTTAGCTAAGTCCCGCCCCCTTTGTATGTCTGTTGGCTCAATTGTCTGTCAATTACACCTTTTTCCAGATGCTCCGGAGAGTTTCAGGAAAACAGGTGAGTTAGTACTGTAGCTGATATACAAGGAAGTTACACTGCTTAGTTTGGGCAGGGAGAGTGTGGGGGCGAAGTTTCTCCTTTTCTGTTTGCAGATATGAGTTTCTACATATAGCTTTGTGTAATTCATGATCATGTTAGTTATCAGGGTTAGATCTGCATTTACTGGCTGTATGAGCTGATGGTGCATTTTAGTGATTATTTTTAAGGTAAAAGGGCGCTGCTATTGCACAGCTCACTGTGCCCTTCAATGCACACGNTGCGTGCGTGCGTGCGTGCGGTGGCCGTGGCGTGCGTGCGCTGCGGTGCGTGCCGCTTGGAATTGATCTCACCCCGTCGTACAAAAATAATGATTCTGCCTCATGATCCTTTGAAACTGATGGCCGTTCAAAGCTCTGATCCGGGCCAGGAATTAAATGCAAACATTAAAATGTATGAACTTCGCCCTGCGCTGTGAATCAGAATGCGATGTCTCTTTAGACCTCTTAAAATGATTGCAGTGAGCCATTTGGAAAAAAGCAGGCCTGATGCGATGCTGAGCTGGAAACGCCCGAACTGTTGCGTTTCGATGCTCTGTTTGGCGTTCAGAGGAAGCGCTTGCCACATGTGTTGTGTGTTCAGGGCTTTGAGCAGCAGACGGGACCTCGCGCTGTTGTTTTGGCTTTCTTCAGTTTCGAGCCTTCTTTCCTCCTCCTCTCTTCCTGCATCTGCGTTCCCTGTGTTCTCTGCTGCTCTTGCGATAAAAACAACAAACACTTTAAACATGTATGATGTATATATCTCTCTTATACTTGTGAAAGGCGAACTCCTGCATATAAATGCAACAATGTAGATAAAAGCAAGGAGAGTAAACAGGCCCGCTCTGTTGTTAATAATGGATGCATTTAATCCATGCCGTTTGTTTGTGTATGCTGCTGCAGAAATACAACAAAATGCCGTCCCAAACAAGAAAGGGTTGCTGAGTTGCTTCAAGCCAAACGACGGGAAGTGATAGCTAATAAAAAAAACCCATTCTTTTTGCGGGAACTTTGGGATGCTTGTGCCCCTCGAGGGTGTTAAATTCTTAAACAAAAATTAATCCCATAATCAACTTTCATCCTGCAACAAAATCTGTTGAAAGTAGTTTTATTCTTTCAAAGAAAACCATTCAATTAGATTAGATGCTTATTAAATTAGATAAAGCCTTTACACTTTACTCATGTCCCAAAATGTAAATTGTTGTTGTACATAATTAAATAAGAGTATCTACTGCTGATGCCAGGATGTATGACAGTATATAGTCTATAAAATACAGAGACCTATCTACTTCTGATGTTCAGAAATGTAACAAAGAATTGGTTATTGTGAAAGCTATGCAAAAGTAGTACCTGCATATGTTAAGGTGTATTCCTTATAGTTCATTCTCTACTTTAAAGAGTCCTTCTCCTGCTGATGTTCAGGTGTTAGCATCAGTAATGTAGTGTCTCTACTTTAAAGAGTCCTCTCTGCTTGCATGTTCAGGTGTATATCAGTATGGTAGTGTCTCTACTTTAAAGAGTCCTTCTTCCCTGCTGATGTTTCAGTTATATATCATCGTACTGTAGTGCTCTCTACTTTTAAAAGAGTCCTTCTCCTGCTCTGCATGTTCAGGTGTAGTATCAGTATGTAGTGGCCTCTACTTTAAAGAGGTCCTCTCCCTGCTGATGTTCAGGTGTATATTCAGTATGTAGCTGTTCTCTACTTGTAAAGAGTTCCTCTCTCTGCTGATGTTCAGGTGTATATCAGTATGTAGCTGTCTTCTACTTTAAAGAGTCTCTCCTGCCTGATGTTCAGCGGCTGTATATCAGTTATGTAGTGTCTCTACTTTATAAAGAGTCCTCTCTGCTGATGGTTCAGTGTATGATCAGTATGTAGTGTCTCTACTTTAAAAGAGTCCGTCTTCTGCTGATGTTCAGGTGTATATCAGTATGTAGTGTCTCTACTTTAAAAGAGTCTCGCCTGCTGATGTTCAGGTGTATATCCGTATGAAAGTGTCTCTACTTTTAAAGAAGTCCCATCTCCGCTGATGTTCAGGGTGTATTATCAGTATGTAGTGTCTCGTCTATACCTTTAAAGAGTCCTCTCCCTGCTGATGTTCATGTGGTATACAGTATGGAAGTGTCTCCTACTTTAAAGAGTCCTCTCCTGCTGATGATTTCAGCGTGTTATATTCAGTATGTAGTGTCTCTACTTTAAAGAGTCCTCTCCTGCTGATGTTCAGCGTGTATATCAGTATGTAGTGTCTTCTACTTTAAAGAAGTCCTCTCCTGCCTGATGTTCAGGTGTATATCAGTTAATGTAGTTGCTCTTCCTACTTTTAAAAGAGTCCTCTCCTGCTGATGTTCAGGTGTATATCAGTATGTAGTGCTCTACTCTCAATGTCTCCTTGCTTTAATGTTCAAAAAAGCTCTTTATTGTTCTCATAACTGTCTGTGATGCAGCACCTCTTTTCAACCTCTCTGTTCTGAAACCAGAGCCCAGTCTGCTCTGATTGTTAGCTGCGCATGGGTTTCCCTCGACAAAAAGAGCAATGGGATTTTCATCCATAGGATTTGTTGGAAAATAGCTCGAAATAAGGTCTGTGGAGAACGAAACCTGTTTGTTAAATGCACGTTTTGTTCAGCCGGATTTCTACCCCACTTTTATAATTTTCTAATCATAAATCTAGTCGCCAGAAGCAAAATGCTAACGTTATGCTATAAAGTAGCTACAGCAGGGTCGCTGCTTCAACGTCACGCCAACTTAAGATCCATATTAAAAAATACAGATTCTAAATGGTTCAAGTTGAAGCGTTTGTTTGAACAGTCTGCAGGAGGCAGGGACTTGCTTTCAAGCAGAACAGGGCAAACAAACTTAGAGGAGTGTTTACGTGTTCGGCGTAATGACGTACAACGGCCTCCACAACTTCTGTAGTCCTATTCAGCCACTTGGTAACAACCATCGTTTTTCAGACACGTGTGGGGTCACTGCTGATGGATTTAATGTCGTAGAACAAAACGTGATCCGTCTCTTCAATGCGTCTCAACCACAGACCTTATTTCAGATATTTTCCTAAATCCTATGGAGAGATCCCATTGGCTCTGAGACGAGGGAACAGGAAGTCTTTTACCCACGAGCACGTCGGGTGTTTTAGCTTTTGTTGTCGCTGCCTGTCATTGCTACAAGCAGCTGGCTGGCAGAAAACTGGTGTTGCTGTCACCGTGTCTGGCGTTTCTAAACCCTTTCTTTTGTCTCCTCCTTTTATATGCTGCTCCTAACATTTCCCCGTTGTGTTTCTGTTGAGTCACTTCTTCCTCCTGTGGCTTTTTTTTTGTGTGTGTGTCGTCGCACCTCAATGTCTCCTTGGGTGTCCCAGAAGTCCTTAATTGACTTCTCCATGATTGTGAAAAACGAGCCGTGCTCTCAAATGGCTCATTTAGCAGCAGTGCGATCACAGCGCCTGTTACTTCATCTCCAACATATTAAAAAGTGCTTTCTGCTTCAGATTAGAAACGATGGGCTGCAAAAAAATCCAACCTGCCGCCATTTGACAGCTGGCGGCTAATTTGCCAATTCATCAACGGTGAATTTGAGGTATTTTGCCGCTCCTGTAGGAAAACACACATATTAAGGTGTAAATGCTCCAGCAGCATTAATAATAACCAGGAGTCAGGCTTATGGGAGATGTAAGTAGGACGACACACACACTTAGGTGGTGGATTTATTGCTTACAGAGCGTTTTGTTTACAGGTTTATTGGCTGTGACAGTTATTGTATGACAGCAGTGTATCCTAAGGATCATATAAAAGTGACACATGCTCATTAATGACATGTTACATGCCTAAATACAGCAAGCTCAGCAGGTGCACTCTGCACACAACACTATATCATAACCAGTGTACTCAAATGTACAGTTCATTAGTGAGCGGTAACCTGAAAAAGATTTCTAACTTCCTGTAGTTTCTTTGATGAAAACACACTTCTTTTGACTGCAGGCTGCCAATAAAGTCTACTTTCCTAAAAAATGTAAGTAAAAATGGTTCTCATTTCTCATTTCTGTTTGTAGCACTTAAAAAGGTTCGGGTCTCTAATGGCTTTTCATTGAAATCAAACAGACTTTACATGCACCGATTGTTGAATGTGCGTCCTCATTGTTCATTGCACCTCTTTAAGATTGTATGTCACTTTGGATCTCTATTTTGATCTTATAAATTCAAACCACTGGTCATTTCTAGGTCAGTAGACTTCCTATCATCTTAGTTTAAACTTGGCTAAATATGGTTGAAACATAAGAGTATTTGGTCGCTGGGTTAAAGGATTTCAACAGGGTTTTATTGAATGTATTTGTATGAGCCTGTCGCATGCTTAAAGGTCCCATGTCATGGCCATTTCTACTGATCATAATTCCATTGTTGAGGTCTACTAGAATAGATTTATATTGTTCAATGTTCCAAACTCACATTGGTTTCTCATACAGCATCTCTGTATAGTATGTGTATTCACTCTCTGTCCTACACGGCTTGTTGGAGCTCCTGCCCCCCCCCCCCCCCACACCCCTCCCTGTGAGCCCAGTGTGCTCTGATTGGTCGGGACGCGGCTCGTTGCTGCGAGGCTCGTTGCTGCGAGGCTCGTTGCTGCGAGGAGCGGACCGGTTTCCGGGTCGGTGATACAGCGAGAACAAGCGAAACTCATCCTGAGCACACACAAACGCACAGCCGAAGTAAAAACAATAAGTGTGGATTGAAATTGAGTAAGAAAAAGGTTTATAACGCTGTGAGAATGGGTCTGCAGAGAGAATTTCTCCACGATCCCAACTCGTCTATTACCAGCGTTCAGGGAGCTCTATGCAAGTCAATGGGACTCACTGTTAGTTAGCCAAGGGGTCCTGGTGTGTGCTCCGCGGATTCATTTGTTGTTGATTTGGGTGTTCACACGTCACAGAATCCAGGAAGTAAACAATGGAAAAAGATAAATGTCCAACGAGGCGTTCTGGGGCAGCATAGACAGGTCTTCTCTGTGTTAGAGTTTTACTC
>NW_011368671.1:7311-10078 GCF_000735185.1 Notothenia coriiceps | reverse complement strand
CTGGCAGACCGTTCACATGCAGAAAAACCTTCATAACACACAAGGGGACGGGTAATAACCAGAAAAGCATGACATGGGACCTTTAAATAGAAAAAGTATCTGAATTCTACATCTAAAAAGCCCAGATACTTGCATATCAACAGTTTCAGTACTTTCTGGTTACCCTTTGCTTCCTGCAGCATTACCAAAAAGACTACAAACTAACTTTATAAACTGGTTGATTTGAACGTTCATAAATAAAAAACGTTGCCTTGTATTTACTCTTAAAGACCTGGCAATAACAAATGTGACACTCTTCTCCAAATACTTTTAAATTGAAGTTATCAAATACGTCCCAAGGCTTAAAAGGTGACTTCAAAAATGTGCAAGTTTGGAGAATCACTGCTATGTTCAGTCAGCAAAAGGTAACATGGATTTAAACTTGTTTTCATTGTGTGCTTCAGATAGTCAACAAGATCACAAACATATGCCTAGATTCATGATTTTAAGAAGACATGTGTAGTTTTAAAAAGGACAATCATGTGAACCAGAAGTGGTGTTAAGCATGCTTGAGGTAACTCTCCCACAAACTGAGCATAGCTTATGCTACGGAAAGATTTTGAGAATTTAGTATCAACTTTTTGAGGTTTTTCCATCACTAAATGTTCATTGCAACTCTTATAGCTCAAGGTCACCATCGCCTCTGTTATCTGGGAAGTTTTACAACTGTTAAACCTGTGGGAGACAGATTTTATATTCATTAGATCTGGGTGGAGTTTAAAGAAAGTAGCATTTAATTATTCAAAGGTCAAGGCACATTAGAAAGGTCAAGGCTGGCAAAAATTGATGAGCCATGATGCTGCTGCTGATGAAGTACCTTTTTAGTATTCCTGCAACTACCTGTGTCAAAACTTCTTCTTCTTCTTCTTCTTCTGAAAGCAGCGTGGACCTGCAGAGTTCTGCGTGGCTCCTCAGCTCTAATGCAGCGAGACGCAGCCCCTGACGGAAGCAGCATGTCCTCTGAGCGAGAGCAATTATGATAAGCATGCGAGCGGAAAGGCTGCAGCATGGAGAGCAGCTTTGATCCGGCAGGCTGCCTATTCAAATCACCGCTAAGACGCCATCCTCCACTAATGTAGAGTCTGGGCATTCAGCAGGCTCCTGAGGGCTCCTCTGTCAAGCGATGCAGCTGTTTCGCCACTTGAAACATCATTTGTTTTCTCCATGCCCTTCCTCCTCATCAAAGGTGAGTGAAGGTGCTTTTGTGAGAGCCGACAGCGGAGTGAAGTTTCCTTTAAAGGGATATTTGCCTCAGTGGTATGTGGACACACAATTAAGCACCACAAAGGCTCTGAGGGAACAGTGAATTTAACTTTCTGTCAGAACACAATGCAACAGTGACGTGCATGGCTGCTGAGGCACTCTTTCAGAGTCAGATTTACAAATATTATATTTTGACCTTAATCGAAATATTCGGCTATTTTCAAAAGCTTTTTTAGTCTGATGCTTCAATTCATTTTAAACAGACCGTTCAACAAAAGGATACCCAACATCTAAATATTGGATTGTTCTCTCTTAGTAAGATCCCATTTTCATTACAATTGTGGTCTTACCTTGACTTGAAGATGAAGTCCATGCTCTCCTTCTGGACAACAATCTCTATTACTTTTGTGTAAAAGTCCTCCTTATCTTCCTGTAATTTCAAAAGTTGTTGTTTGTGTCTACCGTCTCTGTGTAGAATAACAGTAGCAACAAGAACCTGTGGGCTCATGTGCGCCCCCTTCAGTGCGGCAGAGGTTATGGCTGCCTCCCCTGGTGCTTTTTTCATTGCCGTTGTATGATGAGACCAGCGAGCCTAAATATCATATATACGTGAAATAAGTTATTTAGAGACTATGGATGGCGAGGATACATTTAATAAAGGGATCTACAAACATTACATTGGTGACCTACAGTGAGATGGTAACAGGCCTGCGCTTAGTGCCCGCGCTCCAGCCAGTTTCTGTGGGGTGACACATTCTGAGGTAAGGCAGAGCTCATCTGTGCCTCACCTCACCCCACAGTAACTGGCTTGAGCGCGCTCACAAAATAAGTGCCCGCGTTAAATTAGTGCCCGCGCTCCAGCAAATTACTATGGGCTTACGAGAGTCAGAGCTCGTCCCTGCCTCACTTCTCATCGCTACCCGTAGTTGTAGCGGAGCTCGGCAAATTTGCTGATTTTGACTTTAAAAAGCGATTGGAATCATACATAAATCACACTTACATCACAGATCAGTGGAGACATTTTATTATTACTATTTAGTTTTTCTTTAGTTGTTTTTCCGTTACATTGGAGTATGACAGGTGAGGCTCTGCCTCCCCTGCCTCCCCTGACCGCACGTCGCTGCTATATATATTATACTATAGTTATACTATTTAAAATAATATAGGAATACTACAAAGATCTAGATACATAGTGTTACTATTGAAATATTATAGGGCTGCTATAGCTAATAAAATGGCACTACAGAAAAAACTATAGTAATACGATAGCAGGTGAAAAATACTACAGAACACTACCAACTGACTATAGGACACTATACAACTCTTACAGTATACTATAGTTCATTTATAGTTCATTTCGTAAGAGGTGCATACAGCAGACAGTAGCTAGCAGTTTTCGACAGATACAGCCCACTCAAAAATATATTGTTTTATATCAAATGTATTAATATATATATATATATATATTAGCTGTACACTTTACGAATATAATGGTTTTTTATGGGCATCTTTACCATTCAATCTC
>NW_011368671.1:1580-7266 GCF_000735185.1 Notothenia coriiceps | reverse complement strand
GTTGTACCTCATCTTTCACTCAAATAATCAAGTTGTTCTCTTCATCTTTCATTCCATAACACAAGTTGTCATTCCTTCATCTTCATGTCATGTCCACAATGTACATCTTCATCCTTTCATGTGCCATAACACAAGTTGACAATTTATCATCTTTTCATTCCATAAATTACAAGTTTTAAATTCTTCATTCTTTCCTGTCATCTTTCATTTTTACCAGTCTTTTATCATTCACCCATTCAAGTGACTATGGTCTTTATAAATAATTCATGTGAATTGTTTTCAGAACATGAGGTGATGAAGGTGGAGACAGACGACCCCCCAAAAGCAACATTAAGACCCAAACTCCGCGGGGCGACCAACTCACAGCACTAGAAAAAACAGGTTCAAGGACGAAAGTCAGCCATACGACTGTCGCTTGGTATTAGGTCTCGGAAAAGTGACTCCGGCCTATATCCAAGTCAACAAAAAAAAAACACATAACAATCGCCAAAGTTTTAGCGTTTTCTTTTAACACCCACCAATACAGAAGGAGTGTAAGGGGAGCTAGAGTCCTTTGCAGTACCCAACTCCTTCTACACTTCCTACTCAAAGTGTCCTAATACCTTTCTCCTGACAATAATAGTAATAAATGCAAATAATGCAACCAATGGACCACTCGACAAAAAATCGCCACCTTTTTTTACCTACCACATACAGAAACGAAGTGGTAATAAGAATTAAATAAATACACACACTGCCACTTCCGTCCCAAGTAGGTCCTCCCTTCTCTGACTAACCAATAAATCCTACTCGCCTCCTGCAATAATTCAATAAATAAAGACATCCTGATTGCGTAGAAAGCGGCGAGCAAAAAACATCCAAATCAATCAAATAAACAATGTGTAAACCGCCTTTCCAAGTTTTGTTTTTTTCGTGAAACCGAATCGACATTTTCGATTTTCGTTTCTGAAAGTCTCTAATACAGCCCAAGTATACTAGACAACAAAGGCAAGCAGTTTCAATGTAATAACACGCCTGTGGGAATAGAGGAAGGAACATTTCCTACCAGGACAATTAGGAATCTATTTCACTACTATTCTTCGTAACTTCGAGGAAAGGTAGTAATGCTTAAGTCTTCGAGAATAGTACGACGAGGTTTCATGAGGCCCTAGTAAAGTTTCACCCTATTTTAATGACGTTATGACAATTTACACTTAATTCGCTCTTTAGAGTAGGTAACACTCCTAAATTATGAACACTACACCTTTTAGGAATAGACTAGACGCGAAAAGATTAATTTGAATTTGCAGGGTTGTCTCACGCCTTTGTACCTTTACCGAATTTATTAGGTAACAAATGGAAAATTTTCTCGGGAAAATGCTTGATATTCGGCGAAAGTGTGGTCATGAAAGGCATTTGAATCAAACGGGCCGTTGAATCATGGGGGCCCGTAATTCATGTCTAGCCAGTGTGGCCTATTCAAGGGACTCCCTTCTAATGGTCGTTTACTGCGACCGACTGCAGTGAAGCAGAAGAAAAGACGAAACCCAAATGAACGTCCCCGGTCGGTTTGTTGAAGGCCGCAATATGAACGCGCCCTGATCAGGGCCTCAACCCTGACCAAAGTCAATCTCGACACCCTGAGGTCGTCGAAATGACTCGGGAAGTCCATTAAGTGTCTTGCGTCTGTGGGGAGTAGCAGGTTGGCGAGGGTACAAAATAAAAACAAACGGTATTCAAATCAGAGAGACGAAAGCGCACCTCGATTCGAATACATATTACGATTAGGTGTTTATGGTTAACCGCCGAAGTGTTTTTGAAAGTCTCAAAACGTCCCGCACACCGTAAGCGGGGTCGGGTTATCTTAACATGAAAAAATCATGGTGGAGAGATCTCCGTGAATTTTACCCCCACCCATTTCAAGGGCGTGATTCATGAGAAAAACCATCCACACCTACGATGTATTTCCCCCATATTGCCTGATTTGCTTTCATGAGGCAACACTTTGCGGGGGTTAAAACCAGTCAAACCGAATAAGCTAGCTTCACTCACCTTTAGTGACAGAAACTAAGACTAACAAAGCATCACGTGAATAGGACGCAAAAAGGTGAACACATTACCATTTGGTGTCAGAACAAAGAGCGTTTGGACAACTGACCCAAGCCGTGGTCTCAAACTAATGATATGAAACCAGTAAAATAAGTGATCAAACAGACAAACTTTCGGTAAAAAAGAAAGGAGAAAGATGGACATAAAAGTTTGACGTGTATACGGAAAATTAATGACACGACAACGTTTGACAATCGGACAAGTAAAAGGTGTCTAAGAGTCTATATTTTGAATCTGACCGAATTACAGACCAAAACATTGACTTGGGGTGTGGCGTGCATCGGAACAAGACAAAGAACATAACAATAGACTGTAAAAGAATTCGACAAGTGGGACTTAGTTCAACGATAAAGTTTTTTTTACCAGTGGAGTTTGTTTCAGTTGGTTATAATACACAAACAAACAGAAGAGTATACGAGAATCACCAATTAAGTACAGCCAAAATCAAATGAGTCGTCTAAACGTATTTTATGAATCAGCTGAAATCCTCCTAAGGAAACAAAAAACTACTGAGATCTAACGTACGTCCTAATTCACAAACTCAGCGACTACAAATGTCACACTCTAAATAATTTAACTGACACTAACTAAATCCATAGTATTTACAACGCGGATAAGTTAGTCCTCCCGTCCGAGCAGAAACCCCCTTACGCAGCTCGCGACCCTACATAGTTAAGTTAGACGTAGAATTAAGTAAGTGAAGAGTGTAATATTCTCTGGATGAACAATTTCGACTCCATTTCCTTCGAGTCCCCGCACATTACATTGTAACAACTTAGCGATAGTCTTCAATTCGTCCCAAAAGAAAGGGTAATATGAAATTCATTTGCACATTAAGGAAAATTACACCTAAATTTTAACACTGAACACAGTAAACAGAAGGTTTTTGCTTGATCGTCCTTATCTTTCTACTATACCTGTACTTTCTACTTCTTACATGTTGAACACAAATACCTGTACTTTCTACTTCTTACATGTTGAACACAAATACCTGTACTTTCTACTTCTCACATGTTGAACACAAATACCTGTACTTTCTACTTCTTACATGTTGAACTCAAATACCTGTACTTTCTACTTCTCTCATTTTCCAAACAGGCTGGTTCCTTTAGTCTGAATGTGTGTTTGGTGGCGTGATCATTATTATTTAGAGTCATTGCGTGCCTATTGATTTGAACACGATCCGTGTATCCATCATTTCCTGGTCTTCTCTAAAGAAGAGGGACCAATGAAAACGTTGTCATGTTGCCGTTGGTCACCATGGAAACATTCATTAGCTAACAATGAGATTATTGTTCTATTAATATAAAGGGAGGTCAGGTACTCTTTAAAACAGCTGCTAGTTATGTGTACTTTTTACTGAAGTACATTTCAAAGCCTCTTTACTTTGACTTGAGTAAAGAAGTTTAGTCAGTACTTCTACTTCTAGAGTATTTTTTAAACACGAGTATCTGTACTTCTACTTGAGTAAAGGATGTGTGTACTTTCTCTCTGGCCTTGATGCACCTCTGCTGTTAGAGAGGGCTTTTCAGATATGGAAGTTGTTGCCAGCTCCTCCTGCGATGCTCACAGCCCAAAAGGTTGCATGCTATTTTCCGGTTTGACTGATTTCACCACTGGGATGCAGAGCAAAACTGTGCACAGCCAGACTGTAATTCTACGCATTGCTGCCTCCCAACGCCCACCTGGAGCGCGGATCACACAGGAGAACAAGAGGGGGAAAGAAAGCTGTTTTTCCTCCACAAAACGGGCCCAGCTACAGAGATACATGACTCATTTCAGCTAAATCCTGTACAGAACATTTGAGTTATTAGTTGGGAGAGGAGGCAATGGAGGAGTGAAGCTAAATTAGTACTGCAAGTAATGATGCCCCGAGGCTGGGAGGAAAGAGAGATGTTGAGAAATCACCGCGCACTCCCTCCATTAGCACGTCTGTCTGTGCAGCGCTGTGGAGCTTTAAAACAGCCGTCAGAGGTCAAAGAAGTGCTGCTCTCTGTGTAAACACGCTGCTGTGAATACTATATATTGTTTTGTCTTGTCTTTGTAGGCTCTGCATGATTAAAATGTTCCTTGTAATCTGTCTGGGGTAGCAGTGTCTAAGTTTTGAGGGCGCGGAGGAGAGAAAACTTTCCTAACCTTCTCATGGCGGCTTTTTCTTTGAAAGAAGTCGTCAGTACATGCAACACAATGGCTTTGATGCACGTGTGTGTGTGTGTGTGTGTGTGTGTGTGTGTGTGTGTGTGTGTGTGTGTGTGTGTGTGTGTGTGTGTGTGTGTGTGTGTGTGTGTGTGTGTTTCAATGACATTGCAGGAGTAGGCATCAAACAGGCACAAGGACAGGGAAATTGCTTAAAAGCCTGTCGGAGCGTGTGGCGAATGCGTAGCCGGAAACCCATTTGCAATTACTTTGTCAGTTGGTCATTTTTTGAAACTTTAATACCCATGTTTGCCTTTTTGTTGTTTAAGCTCTTTGAAATTCCCATGCTTAACATGCAGCGTTATAAACGGGGATACGCTCAGACTGTAATGCAGAACCGAAGCTCTGGGCTTTTTGAAATGATTCATGTCAAACTACTTGTGACCACTTGAGATCGAATGCGAGTATACATCTCTTGTTTTTCCCCGTGTGTGTTGAATGCATTTATCCTGTCACAAGAAGAGTGGGCGGGGGTTAAGGTTGGATATAAATCAAGGAGCATTTATGGAAGACTGTAGTGTGTCTGAGCAAAATGTCAGATAGCATCAAGTGAGCAAAAAGCGTTTGAGCAAATATGAGTATACAGAATAAAAGGAGGGGTTGGGGTCCTTCTTAACACCTGACACCTAAGAAGCAGGAAATCGTTGAGGTCACTCTACCTCTCTTCACCCTTAGTGGTACCAGTGTCCCCATCAGTATTTCCGAGCCGTCAGCACTTTTATTTACGACACTGTCATCAATTCTGCCTCCACTCAGTGCAGCTGCCAGCCTTTACAACCTCCGTCAGCTGGTTAAGTAGATTGAATAAAACTTAAACGATTCACTCAAATCTGCGTTGTGCAACTACCATAAACCCTAATGTTCTCCGTCTATGAAACAGCTCCCCCCAACACTCTGCAGCGGCTACTTTAACGGTCCAATGTGGACGCTGAGAGAGGGAGGCGTTGGAGGTGATTTAACCTCGTTAGGTTTCCCCTCTCTGCTTTATTAGGAGGAGGAGAGGCGCTCCATCACTGCCGGCTGCCTCTCTGCCTCTCATCTCTCTCTGTCTCTCTGTTCACTCCTGCCATCATTAACCCCCTCTGTGTTCTTACAACGAAATGCAAGGAGAGCGTCCTTGGTGCTTCTTCAACTCCACGACCTCATGACCTCTAAGACTTGTTGACAGAGTTGAGTCGGTCTTAGTTTTGGCCTTATACCTGTCCGTTAATGTGAGTCCGAATGTCTGCCTGATTTCTGCTTAATGAATGCAAACTTGTTTGATGCTTTTTGTATTAACGGCTATGTTAAAGAGGTCCTATTATGGTTTTTGGGTTTTCCCCTTCCTTTAGTGCAGGGGTTTTCAAAGTGTGGGAAGGTGAGCCTCCCCTCAGAAAACATAAGAACAGCCGCGCCCCCCCCC
>NW_011368671.1:0-1550 GCF_000735185.1 Notothenia coriiceps | reverse complement strand
TATTATTATTATTATTATTATTATTATTGTTGTTGTTGCTATAATGCAGGGGTATTCAATTGCATTTCAAAGAGGTCCAGGAAGAGAACATTTCATTAAATGCTCTGTTTTCGCTGTCTTCCTTCCGCCATTTGAAATGACTCAGACTGTTTCTCTCTTCTAGTCTCGTCTCTGTGTGTGTTTGAATCTATCGTGCTGACTCACTGACTGCACCGATTTGATTGGCTAAGTAGCGTCACCTCCTTAAAACATAAAACAATAACTTTTTAAAACCTTTTTATCTTTATGTTTTACACATTTCTTTAGACATTTTTAACATTTTCAACATCTTGGATGAATCCTTATATGTTCCCGGCAAAGTCAACTTTGCCTCCTTATTACACTCGTCCCTACTTTAGTGGAACAATGAGTCTGCGTCTTTGATGTGCACAGGCGGATGATGCGGGGATGCAATGTAGACAGGAATAAACGCAGATCATCCTCTGGCTGCAGCCTTGACCGGCACTTGCTTTTGATCAAAGTCAATGAGGAAAACCTGCACTCACACAGGTAGGTGGAGGTGAAGGGAATGAGCACTTTTACAGCCTTTTTGGCGAGGTGGGGGACCTCGGTCTCCACAGACAGCCAAAAGTGGGCAAGTGACACACGTCTTCTGCCAGACGCTGTCTCCTCTCTCACTTTAGGTAACTTCACTAAAAATCGATCCAAGTTGCCGCTCGCATAAAGTTAGCGGAAGTTAACTTGCTAGATTTAAATGTTTCTCGTTATTTTTTTCTGACGCGCGTCTCCCCTGAAGCTCTCTTATTAAACCGAATGCTTGAGCAGTTCACACTTGATTCGTATGACTGGAGCAAACAATCAGGGCTTAAGTTGCGTAAACTACGAATAAAGTGGCATTGTTGGTCAGTTAAAGGAGACAGGTTAGAGAGACAGACCTGGACAAACGGGTTGATTTTATTCTTCAACACATTGCACTTCAGTGACTTTTTGGCTCCTTTGATTAAACTTTCATTACAATGAATTCCCTTCCAGACAGGCTTTGCTCACACACACACAAAACACACACGCACACGCACGCACCCACACACACGTAATGCTTAATGCTAAGCTGATGAATCATAAAGAACAATGACCCAGTGTGTGATGGCGGAGGCGACAAAGATCTGGTTCCGTGACGATTCTGAGAGCGTTTTCTGGCTGTAACTCCAGACACTTTTGGCGCATTTCCACTTCAACGGGTAGCCCCGTTTAAGCGTCCTTAATAATCCTCAAGCGGCCTCAAGCAGCCTCAAGCGGCCAGGCCAGTTTTTGGTGGCCTTTCCATATAGCGTAGCACCGGCTAGCGGGTACTTTTTCCCTCTTTTCCGGCCCCATAAAATCGTGGTTCTATCAGGCCAGGGCCAGGGCTGAATTAGTGCCGTCAACACTCTCGACTGCTGATTGGTCAAAGAGAATCGTCACAAGATCGCGCGCGAGATCATCCTTAGCGTCGCATATATATCTAGAAGCAAGCTTGCAGCATTTTTATACACAGCATTTTTGTAAACGGA
>NW_011368670.1:9802-16884 GCF_000735185.1 Notothenia coriiceps | reverse complement strand
AATCACCTGTCTGTGAGGCTTAGAAAGCCAGCATTCTCACAGTCGTAAAACCCTCTGTGACCGATAATAAAACTGAGAATAAAATCACATGATGCCATTATCACATTCCTTACGGGAGATAACAGACTTAGGGTTCGTTGTAAATGTCAACAGGCAGAAAGGTTAAATATTTAGAAGTAAAGGCAGAATTAATCCCTAATATACAGTATATTCATACATGTTTTAGCCTGTCATTGAGTAGGATGCATTTGTGTTGCTAAAACGTTGATGACGGGGTATTTATAACCTCAGTTCCTGGGTCATTGTCATCCTTCTGAATTTTCCAATTTCAACAAAACTGTGTTTATGTTTCTTTAAACATAACATCACATGGCTACAGTCGCAGGAAGAAGTATTAGCTTAATAATGCTAGCATTTGTGTGAGTGACTGCTCCCTAAAGATTAAAATGCCTAATACTATTCACCTTAAAAAACCTCTATTGGAGCTTCTCTGTATTTCAGAGGAAGTGTGCCACCTCCACTATAAAACCCTGACTTTATTCCACAAATTGAACCATCATGAAACAGCCTATACACCTTTAAAGGCCTGTTGCGTTTTCTATGTGCAATATGTATAATGTTATTCATGTAGGGAAAGTACTGAATGATTGGAAAATACTTCATATTACCAGAATAAGCTTGGCAGAAGTGTGTTTTAGGCTCGTAATGATGGATAGCCAAGAAGGCACTGGGATTTTAGTCCAAATCCACAGGACGCTATTGGTTAAATTCAGTTATTAGATGATTGATTATATCTGGGAATGTTGCCGTCCCAAAATACACAATTGCTGGTTAAAGGAAATTCCTTCAATACGATATGAAAAATGTTTGTTTGGCCAAGTCAAATATTTCAATTTAAAATTATTTAAGTGTTTCAGATATTTCTTATCGTTTCAATGTTGGCATGCCTTCTCTGTTCCATCATTTCTCAAGGATATTCCCAGTATCTAATGGATGTTCTATGAGAGTTCAGGGGAGCAGTCTTTAGTGTTCCTAAATCAGCTGACATTCTCAGATATGAACACAACTTTAACAAGTATTTAAACACAACACCTGTATTTAGTAAACTATACAGAAGAAGTGTTAATTCGATCTACCTTTCGTGTTGCTTGGTAGTTAAGTAAGCTTGAGACGCAATTTTCCCGTTATATTTTCCACGCACATCGTAATGGTAAAAATACTCATTTGGATTGTTCACATAGCATTTCCTTAACAGATTTAGCAAAACACTAGTTAATGCAGACGAAAGTGAGTAATGACACATTATCAAAAGTAAATGGGAACATAAAGTACTTCCAACTTTTTCGATTATCAAACATCAGTAGCACAAAATCTTTACTTCCTTGCCAAGTGACTCCACCTGGACCCCCAGACTCTGAAGCTGTTTTCTTATTATACCTAATACATTACATTTCCTCTCTGATGTTTCTATTGGGTTACTTTCATGAGATAAATGGCAGTGAGCCATCGGAAAAATCCTTCTGGATGGCCACATGACAAAAGGAAATGACATGTGGCCCTGGCCCTTCATTGTGTGCTTTTCTCAGATGTGCAAATGGACAGTGTGTGGGCCAGCCGATGAATTCTGTCATCATCCCCTGTGGTCACTTATCTTCTGCCTTGGATCATTTGCAGATGGGTATTGACTTGATTTGTACCCGTTGTCATTTGGAAATAACAAAAACCAATCCAAAAAACGCAACAAAATGAATAGAAAAAACATAGAAATATAAACCCCCACAATATTGAACCAAAATGTGGTTTTGCACCCCAAGGCGGTTTGATTCATTAACCTTAGAAAACATTTGCCTAAGGGCTTCATGGCCTGACTCACTTCTTTTGAGGTCTTAATCAATACAGCACAATGTTCGTTTTGTTAATTACGATCCCTTTAGCGTAAGATTGATAAAGTACTGGATGCTTTACGACATGGCTGCCTTGGGATTGACGTTTCGCAACCAGTACTAAGCCCCGCCTCTTGTATCATATTAGTTCCAGCCACCAAGATGACGACAGCCAAAACTCAAGGCTTCAAATCCCTTATCAACCTCATTCCACAATCTGACGGGTCATTTGAATACTTTCAGTTTTTATTTAGATTCTATGTTTTATATACTCATATTGTCAATACATACCATTTTGAAAACGCCTTTACCTGACTACTTGTGCGTGATCTCGGTGGTGTAATATTTAGAGGCTTCTTTTAAGAAAAGAGCCCTCTTCTAAACTGCTAGACAATGGCTACAATCATCATCATCAATTCCTAACTCTACAGACTCGACCTTTAAAATTTCATTTTTTATTTTTGTAACTTTATCTAATTATATCCTACTGTCGACTTTTATAGCAAGAGGCATGGTAGCCTTGGAAATGCCACACACAGTTGTAGTTGAAACCCCCCCCATGTCAATGTGATGACATGAGGTCAGACCACATGATGATCACCTCCCTTTTCATCAGTCCAATAAGAGCCTGCAGGCCAAGGTCACCATGACATCACTGCATGCAGGATACTCATCAGCTTCTACAGATAGGCGACCATTTTGTAAGGTAAAAGGTCAGATGCTAATGATATCCAGTGATGTCAGCTCAGGAATTAGTCACTGCTGACCTACTCTTTCCGATATCATTTTAACCCATTTCCTATTTTTAAATATATACAGATTTTTATTTTTGTTTGAACTTTTATTGTCATTACATAGTACAGGTACTAGTAACGAAACGGTTTCTCTGCATTTGACCCATCCTAGTGTTAGGAGCAGTGGGCTGCCATTATTAACACTAGGATGGGTCAAATGCAGAGAAACCATAGATATATTCAAACC
The DNA here is from genome assembly GCF_000735185.1 of Notothenia coriiceps. Lineage (NCBI taxonomy): Eukaryota > Metazoa > Chordata > Actinopteri > Perciformes > Nototheniidae > Notothenia > Notothenia coriiceps. The sequence goes on along the minus strand of NW_011368670.1, from coordinate 14,020 downwards.
TTAAACCTTATATATTTCTCTCCAAAATATACTTGGGTAACATAGACATAAAGAACTGTCGGCCCATAGCTGATGAGACTGGCCCAGAGTGATCTTCCTTGCAAGGCCCCAAAGATAGAAAGTCAGACACAGTGATGATACAATTTCATGCTCAGAATATTTTGACTGAAATTCCATAGAAATTACTCATCTTTAAATATTGAAGCTTACTGCAGGCTCATTTGTAGGATAAGTATGTAAAGAGAATGGTTGGGCTTTAACAAAGTGAATGCTACAAAGGAAATGTTTTGTATTTAATTGCTGATGGTACTTAAACAACATGTCCGGTTTTACAACTTTAGTGAGTGGTAGCGGTAGCTTGAGTTCTTCCCGTTTGAAAACTCATTTTCAGATTTGTTTTATTCCACATGATTGCAATACAAATATGCAATTTTAACTTTGTATACACATATATAAACAAGAAAGAGAAACATAATGCATGTACCTAAACCGTGTTTTTCAGAATCAAAATACCTTTTATTAGTCCCACAGAGGGGAAATGTACGTTGTTACAGCAGAAAAAGAGCCACAGACAGCTTAATGTTACAGTTAAATGCATTAAAAAGTACTATGTTTAAAAAAGTTTTTAAAAGTTACACAATTGACAAAATACACATCCTGTAACAGTTCTTAGGATTTAGCAGCCCGGTATATATTGCACAGTTATTAACGGCATATCTATATATAGCACATATAGCACATATTGCACATAATTGGTTGGTATTTAACAGCAAGATCGACTCCGAAAGTTTTCTCTTTTATCTAACATTTCCTATATCTACAGATTGGTTTTAACGTTACCCCTTGTGGTTTTCTTCCCTTGCCCCTTTCATGACGCTTCTTGTTGATTATTTAATAGCAACACGTACAATACCATGCCGTCCTTCTATTAGTAAAAAACAAGCCAGTTGGTTAGTGCGGCCAATGAAATGTTGGCAGTACTGCAGATACAGATAGGAAGTTGCAGGATGTTGTTGGCAAGTCTCACTGCGTGGTTGGAGTTAACTGTTGTATAACTGTGTCTATGTGTAGGAGTCCATACCTTCCCCACCACATTTAAACAGATCACAAAACTCATCCTCATTAGCCTCATGGATAGGGCACTTGTTGTTATGGTATCATACATGTCATATGTGTATTATAAAACATGGGCACAACATGCATACAACGCTGTCCAGAGATGCACAGCTCGGAAATAAACAGTGCTTGTGTTATCAATAGAACACCTCAAATCACTGCCAACAAAAAGCATCCACGCATGATTGGCTTCAAGTTGTCCTTCTCATGCTGAAAAGTGAAATGCTAAAATATTCTGGTAAGGAAAGAAAAGTGATGTATTCTCACATTTTCTCTTTAGGAATGAATTTAACTAACTGCACTTTGTGTATTTATAGATATTGTTCCAAAAGAGAATCAACTAATAAAACATGATAACAAATGTTATAGTTTGTGTTACACAGCAGTATATACATTAATTAAATTACCCCATCTTAATCGGTTGCAACATTAAAATGATATGTGTATTTATCTGTCGAGTTATTTTGAAATGTGCAAGCCTTCTACATTTCCAGGCAAATACTCCCATACTTTTACCTGAAAAAACATCTAAATGCAGGAGACATTTTTCAAGAATTTCACACTGTTGTGTTGCTTCTCTTACTGAAGTAAAATATTTGAGTATGTATCGCAGCGGCAAAATCGTAAAGGAAAACGAAAGAAAAATAACTCATAATACAACTGCTGCTAAAGCACCAGTTAGCAAATGTTACGCAGGAAAAAATATCCAAAGTCCAGGCAAAAACCTAATGTTTGGGCAATTTATTCCAGTGATCCAAGATCATACAGTACAATGACAACGGTTTTGCCTATCTTGACCTTTTTGCCTTTCCCGTTGCCTCCTTGTGTCTTTCCCTGATAAAAAAACATTTCCCCTTTCTGGTGCGCCAACCCCACCATCCCTACCTTACCCGTCATCCCCACCGTCCCCACCATATCCACCATAGTCATCATCCCTACCATCCCCACCTTACCCGTCATCCCCACCATCCCCAACTTACCCGTCATCCCCAACTTACCCGTCATCCCCACCATCCCCACCTTACCCGTCAACCCCACCATCCCCGACATCCCCACCTTACCCGTCATCCCCACCGTCCCCACCATAGTCACCATCCCCACCATCCCCACCTTACCCACCATCCCCACCATCCCCACCTTAGCCGTCATCCCCACCATCTCCACCTTAGCCGTCATCTCCACTATCCCCACCATACCCACCATCCCCACCTTACCCACCATCCCCACCTTACCCACCATCCCCACCTTACCCGTCGTCCCCACCATCCCCACCTTACCCGTCATCCCCACCATACCCACCATCCACACCATCCCCACCATACCCACCATCCCCACCTTACCCGTCATCCCCACCATCCCCACCTTACCCGTCATCCCCACCCTACCCACCATCCCCACCTTAGCCGTCATCCCCACCATCCCCACCTTACCCGTCGTCCCCACCGCCCCCACCTTTTTTCAACATTTGAGGTATTCCTACTTAGCAGTAATGAGACAGAAATGGAGAAGGAAAAAGAGGTGATAATTGATCCTATTGATTGAGGGTTAGAAGAAGGACATGATTTGATTAACTGGTAAAATATGGAGGAGTTGAGCAGAAGTAAAGGAAAGATTGGTGAGTAAGAGAGGAAGGGATGGCCTGCAGCAGCTAATGGGCTCATTAGGACACTGTGGTCATGTAATGACCTGCCACCCAATGGACATCCGAATCCACACACTGCATACTGATGAACAGACAGAAATAGAAAGAAATCTAGGAACGAGATATCAGCGGACAGTAAGTGATATATTTAACCAATGGAAATAATGAAGGGGCATGTGACAAGATAGATTTAATTGGATATGTATTATGAAAGAAATGTCTGAGAATACATGGATGGAGGAAATATGCTATAAATCAGAGAAATAATCAGATAACAGTTAATAGCATTGAATAATAGAACTCATGGATATTATTCAAACTGAAATATGTGGCTCAAACTTGTCCAATCAGTTTTATTTTCATTTTATATTCTTATATGAGCCTACTGTAACATCTGTTCTTCGAATAACCTATTGTTCAAGTTTTCTCTCTAACTACTATACCAGGGGTACTCAAATACAAATCTTAAAGGTCCAACATTTTTTTTCAATAGGACAAAGGTCCGTTTATTACGGTCATTCAAACTTTTAAACAATTACAACAAGATTCTTAACACGAGGTTGCAAAAACAAAAATAATCTGTATGCAGCAGTTTTCATTGTTATTGAGTCTGTGCTTGATCCCTCAGAGTCGCAGTGTAAGAGCTGCACAGTTTTGAATAAAGACAGCCGCACCCTCTTTCATTCAGCATTCCCATTATTGCTTTATAAATGTCTTGCCCCCTTGTGTGTCCACTGAGGTTCGTCAGGCCAAACACATCTTCAACAAACTCCCCCTTTGCCTCATCATAAAAACTCACAAACACCAGCAACTGAGCATTGTCAGTGGTGTCAGTGGACTCATCCACAGCTAAGGAAATGCACTGTGCATTTTGTATTCCATCACAAAGCTGATGAATCAAATCACCAGCCAGTATTTATGTTCTTCTGGTTGCTGTGGAATCTGAGAGGGAGATTTGCATGACCTGTTATTGCCTCTTTTTGTTTGCCTTCAAACATGGTCTCCATCACTTCAGTCATGCATTCTTTTATACTTCAGTTATTATCCAGTGGAAAGCCCTTACCTACTGGCCTAGTTCAATCAAAGTGGTTACTTTTTTTTGGCTGGGCAGTGTAGTTTTACACACCGTCTTATTTTACTTTCTCAGGACTTAAAACAGTTTTTTGGGGGCAGACCCCCACAAAGAAAAAAATATATTTACACACGTAAAGTCATCATCTTAACAGTTTTGTATGCTCATCCGTGAGCAGAGCATCAAGTTGACATGTCTATTACAGCTGAATGCGGCGATTACCATCTTGTTCAGTAAAACGCCGTATTAAGATCCAAAGCTTTAGTGCGTTTTGATTCAATGCTGAGTATAGCCAAACTGGCAGTCTCTTCTCTGTCATTGTAGACCGCAAATACCTCATTCCTTCCGTCTGCTTGAGTCCGAATGCTTCTTGTTTTGCGCCGTCACC
>NW_011368670.1:0-4511 GCF_000735185.1 Notothenia coriiceps | reverse complement strand
CCCTTTCGCTGGCGTTGTTACCCATGCCAATGAAGGCCCTTCCTTCAGCTGGCCCATCTCTAAGCCCTCATTGTCTGACCAAGCAGCCTCTGGCCGGCAATGATCCTCTCACCAGAACAGCCTCGTCCACCCTGGCATCCAAACCATTGGGCTCATCCTACAACCTCACTGAATCGAACAGTAACCATACAAGGATAAATGAATATCCTTTGCTGATTGGTGTGCAGCATATAACCAGAAGCGGAAAAAGGAAAAATTGGATGTTTACTCTATATAAGAGTTACCAGTATGTGTGTGGATATACCATATTAATAACCTACTTTTAGCATCGCCGACACACACCTGGACTCCTCAGTCCTGGTGGTAGGCAAAGGAGAGACAGCACACTCTCAAGAGACAATACACTTACCTGTTCTGTCTCTGGTTTGTCAGGTCCCTCTACGCGAAACCTTGGTGCTACTCGACGCTAAACAGCCTTTGCTGTACCCCGCACCTCCAGAGTTCTTTGTCTTTAATGATGTACAACACAAAGCTTTTGTCATCTTTCTTCTCACTAATCCACTAACTTTCGCAAATTGCCTACAACGGAAAAAAAGGACAACTCACATGATTTGTTGACGTATCTCTCCACAAGCGTGCTCATAATTGTACCCTTTCAGTATCATCCCAGAGAGTGTGTGTGTGTGGTGTTGGTGTGTGTGTGTGTGTGTTGTGTGTGTGTCGTGTGTGTTGTGTGTGTGGGTGTGTGTGTGTGTGTTGGTGTGTGTGTGTGTTTCGTTGTGGCTGTGTGTGTGTGTGGTGTGTGCGTGTGTGTTCGTGTGCTGAGTGAAAGAGAGAGAGGGGTTGCATTTCAGATTTGCTTACTGCTGATAACGTTTCAGCTTCTACACACGTGCATCCCTTTGTCGCTGCCTGCTTTGATGATCATTCCTTCCCTTCATGCTTGCATATAATGCACACGGGCAGGAAGGACGCCGGCCAGAAGCCTGCGATTCGGCACGGCTGACCTCGATCGTAGCGCTCTGTTTGGGCTTCGGTACGTGCCTGCTAGACGCTCGAACTCGGGATGGCGCCCTCGACCCTTCGAGCGTCCCTCCTCATACGTCTTAATCTTCCTCACGTGCGCCCGTCTTTCCACCTTCGTCATGGCCTTTTTGTCGTAAACCTTCTGTAGGCATGCTGTCGTGCAAGCCCAGCGTCCCTCAGCGCAATATCTCGAAACTCGAAATCAAGACAGGCTTGTGGTTTTCAGTCACCCACGTTCCCGAGATGTCCTCCCTTCAAGCCGGAGCACCGTTGTAAGCTTGTCCCCTGTACCGCTATCCGATCTTGTATTGGTAAAATACTCCGACCCCTTTTCGTGCTTCACATACGCTAATCACTGCCCATGTAACCCAATGTTTGGTGTGTTGATCAATTTTGACTTTTTGAGACTTTCTCGGTTCTGCGTTTCCCCTCGTCCCCCGCTACCCGACTGAAACCTTGGCCAGTCGCCCCATTCCCTTTTCCAATCTGCCTTCTGTTAAAAATACCCGGTAACATGCAGCACCCAATTGTGAGCACCCCATCACGCTGACGACCGTGGCACATACTTTTTGACCAAGATATTATTACGCTTGAACCGGGACTAGTTCAGACCATAATACTGCCTAGAAGCAATTGACCAGGAATTTTAGCGACAAACTTCTTTTCTGGTGACTAAGCAACTTGACTCCGTTCTTTTTTATTAACTAAAGATTGTCTCAGTTCCACTTCTGTGGAGCCGCGCAGGAAACGATAACAGGTCACCTTATGTGCCTAATATAGGTGGTCCACAAAATGGACTGTACAGGTATCATTACCATACGCACTTTAGGGTGGCTGACTATGCAATGTTCACATGTTCAACACGTGAACATGTTTCCTCAATTTATGAATTCATCTTAAATGGTCCCGGTTACAAATGGTTTTAGTAGTTTGCTTTTAGCGGGGGGCTGTCACCTATTTCTCCGAGTCTTTTTTGCCAAAGGTACTCTCGGTTATCATGACACTCCTATCACCCATTACAACATTGGTATTTTCTACACTAAGTTTCCACTTTGTGCTATTTGAGCAAAAAAAAGGAATAACAGTAAGATGCTGTCTCTCTGACGATTTATTACTGGAATGTAAACAGAAACCGTAGAGGTTTAACAGACAGCATCTGATGCACAGCCAAAGAAAGACATACTTTTAGGTAAGGTGTAACCTGCAGTGGCTGGGTGACTGAATGCTAGAGCAGAAAAGGGCACACAGCGTTCAGAACAGTTCCAGCAGAGACACAAGCGTCCTAGAACTGAGGAACCCGTGCTCTGCACAATGCCTTTAGCTTGAACTCAAATCACAAGTGCAGGCAGCCGGGGCTGCCTCTCCCAGATATTGAAGAACCTTTCAGCTTCAACACTAACACACACACACGCACACACACACACACACACACACACACACACACACACACACACACACACACAAATTGTAGACTGTTTGTTTCACCCTGTGAGGGTAGCTTTATTATCACTGCCTGGTAAATCCAAATACTATTCTGATGATCTGCTCTGACAACAAACATGTTACCAGGCTATGAGTGCAGTTCTATTATTTATAATAAATAGCCAATCACGTCATACAGGGACAGATCCATAGCAGCATAAATGATGACATATGTTGAATCATATAAGATAAAAAGCTATTCTAAATGCAGCGGATAAAACAAATAAAGCGATTTGCTTGTATTTATCTTTCCTAGAGAACAAAATATAAATGGATAAATGTAAGTGACAACAGAGACATGAACAGAAATGCAGAAGCAAAGGCTTGAGAAGATAAATGTCCCAGTCTAAGGAGCATTAGTCTCACAGTATTAACTCTAGCCAATATCCATCACTTACCATCTGTAGTCTTGAAAGATGGCTGTGTACGTTTTTACTTATTTTCAAACTTTATCATTATTGCAGTACCACTGGCCTTTATTAGAGGCAAGACACTGCCTATTACGACTGTATCAGTCTACAAAATACATTAGTCATTCACTCATTGATTAGTGATCAACTATTTAGATAATTAATTAATTATTTCATTATTTTGTTCATGCGAAATGACAGAAAATGTTTTACTTTTAGCCTCTCACATAATATATATGAATCCAAAGTTATCCTCAAATATAAAAATGAATATTCAAAAAGTATTCCATGGTTGAAAACTAATGTTTGTTGTCCACAACATACAGTAACATTTATCGGACTTTTTTCTGAGAATTAATATGACTGCCCATATAATAGTCCCTTGATCTCATATCTGTATGAGTGAACACAGTATTTAAGTTATCTGATGACTTCCATGAGCTATGTGTCACAACCTTTGATGTCTCCAACTGTTGCACATGCAGGGGAGCGTTCTAAACTAAAATAACTTAATCAGGGCCTTTCCTATACCTCCCACTGTATATTTGCCTCACATTTCTCCCTCATAGTTGGAAAGCCTCTGATCTTAATTACCCATAAGGCTTTTTTAGCTCTGGTTTTCCTTTCCCATCGGCTCTAGGCAGTCATACAGAATACGGCTATAGAAATCCAACCTGACTAGCATGGCTTTAGCAACCGTTCCACTGCCAAAAATGTTCAGGTGGTTATCTTGGTCTAACGAACTAGAAGCTGATTTTACATTCCTGTGACAGTCTGAATTTCATACCACCTACCAAGGACATTTAATGCAAAAGTTAGCAGCAACTGCCCTTAAATGATTAATGTTTTGTATTTCAGTTGTAACACTTTTGCATAATAAAGGGGTGCAGATTAGACATTAAAAGCTTTCCCATTTACTACCTCTATCGGTTTCTCTGCGTGTGTCTCTCTTTTAGTAGATTGAGACTGACAGGAATGGGAAGTCACGAGAGACTGTAGTGAACTGCAGGTGTTTCCACTAATTAGAGCTGGTCTCCATGGCAACTGTGTCATCCTCAGATTTAATGTTTTAACACGTTGTTATCGTGTTAAAGAGCAACTTCCAGGTTAAAGACACCTGTGAATAAATGTGTAGGAAAATGATGAATACACTAGATTTTCCAAAAAATATACAGAAATATACACTACATTGACATCTGGCGTCGTTTTTGTAAGACATTTTCACTTCCGCATAAAAAAGCCTCGGCACGTGACCTCCCGCGTGTGACGTAACACGGGGGACACAAGGGGGAGAGCGGCCGGTGTAACGTATTAATAAACATGGATCCCAATGCTAGTTTCGACACAGAAGAAGTTGAACATGAATATTCGAATGCATATGACGGACCACAACCTTATAATTATGAGCCTGCTAGGCGTCCAAGAGACCAGGAGCAGCTAAGGATTAGAAGAAATAACGGCCATCGGAGAGAAATTGAGCTGTGGTGTGAGGAGAACCAGTGGAGAACTGGGCAGCTATCTTGGTGAGTGACCGGCGTTAGCTACAGAATGTTAGCTAACGTCACATCACAACATTTTGAAGTTAGCTATCAT
>NW_011368669.1:11050-16110 GCF_000735185.1 Notothenia coriiceps | reverse complement strand
AGAGACTTGCAATTATTTGCCCTAGACTTCTGCTTTCAGACGTAGTTAATTATTACCCTATCCGATAATAATCCAATGCAGGGGCAATAATGTAATATAATACATTATTTTATATATATATATATAAAATATATTTATATAGTTACAACCGGCCCTTTGAGTGCAACCTTTATGCGAATGTGGCCCGCGATGAAATTGAGTTTGACACCCCTGCCTTAAACAAAACTGCAAAAAAAAAGTTCACAGATTTGTATGAATGGTCGTAGTGGCCAAACGGTTGTACTACAGCTTCCGTGACAAATACTTTTTACCATTGACTTATAGACATCTGTAAATCATTTTTTTGTAGCTAAATAAATTACAAAAAACGATCACTTTTATAGCCCTTAATTAAAACCATTAGGGTCTGCAAGTTGTAAAAAGCGTTAAAAGCTGAATCCAGAGTTGTTTGCTCATATTTGCCCAAAAATCAAAGTCAAGGTTGCCTTTGTTCGCTTTGTCGAAGCTGTTCTTCCAGTGGATCTGTTTGAAGTGTTTACGGAGAACCGGCAACAGATGAATATGTTCTTAAAGTCTTAAAGCGCAGAGCAATAACATACAGCTCATCTGCTTGAAAGCATCTATGTTTGTAAGCACATGGACATCTCTTCACATGGAAGTTTGAATAAAGTCTTCCCAACTCAGAAAATGGAAACAGCTGTGAGTTTCTCAGGACTGTTATTTAGATTGATAATATTCCACCAGTGGGAAAGTCTACGTGTAAATGACTGAATGCATTCAACAAAAATGTCATATTTGCCCAAAATCAAAGTCAATCCCCCCGTCCTGCAGGCTGCGTTCGTTGGCGTTGTCGAAGCTGTTCTTCCCGTGGATCTGTTTCAGGTGTTTACGGAGAACAGGCTTGTGAGCGAACACCATGTCGCAGTAGTTGCATCGGTGCGGCTTGTCCCCGCTGTGCAGGTTCAGATGATCCAGCAGCGAACACTTCTGCGTGAAGGTCTTCCCGCAGATCTTACACTGGAAGGGCTTGATCCCGGCGTGAACCCTCATGTGTCGGTGCAAGTTCCCTTTCTGCGTGAAGGTCTTCCCGCACAGCAAGCACATGAACAGCTTGTGCATCTTCAGGTGGTTGGCGTAGTTCTCCAGCTGCCGGAAAACACGGGAGCATTTGGGGCACTGGTGGTACCTGTAAGGAATAAAATCAATATATATGTGCCGTAACTTTAAATTAATAACACTGTTTTATTCTGTAACCGGATGTTCACGACATTGTCGACACATTCAACTTCCTGTCTGGCAGACAGCGTTTGAAGCATTAGCATGTAGCTAATATTATTTTGTGTACGTGAATAAAAGGAGAATGACACGTGGTGTTGCAAACTAAACACACTGTCTTCAACTCTCACTTATTGACGCTGCAATACTATTATTAGGGAATGTTTAAATGATAACAGATATTAGAAGATTGTAAAACTAACATCAGAAAACGACAGGACCTGCCTTGGACCCGCCCCCATAGACGCTAAGCCAATGGGAGAAGACTACAGATGATAAATATGTGACACAAACAGGAAGTGGGTCTATTTCTCATCCCCTGCGAAACACGGATTGGAGCAAGCTCGGCCGGGCTAACCTTTTGCAAATTCATTGTATCATTGTACCATTGTTTTATTAAACGATGTTAACTTGTAAATATGCTTCCTAGACTCTTTTCAGCTAATGCTAAACTCAGATCGTAGAAAATCCAACATACCACTGCAGGGGTTTGTCGTAGTTCCTCTGGTGGACGCTGTGCTTCTCAGCAGGAGGTGATGGAGGCGGGGGGCTCACAGGACTGAGGGGGTATCCCGACACCCCGGGGGGCGCCGCAGTTTCGCCGCAACGACTGTCCACGGTGGAGTTGATGAGGGAGTGCTGGGGCTCGGGGGAGTGCAGGGCGGGAGGTGGGCTCCTGGGGAAGTGAGCGACGGAGGAGTTTTCTGCTTCGTCAGACACCGATTCCACTTTTACGATTGCGATATCAACGTCAGCCTGCTGCTTTGGACACCTGCTTAAGATCTGAGGAGGGGAACTAGGCTGTATAATCACATCATCATCATCACTATCACGATCATCTTCCTCGTTGTCCTGCTTATTCTGGTGGACAGTCCGAACCTCCAGCTCTCTCTTGGACAACCCCTCTTCCTTCTCTCTTCTCACCTCCACTTCCACTTCCAGCTTGCGTGCAGGTTTGATAAACTTACTGAGAGCCTCAGTGCACTGCTCCACAATGTGGCCCATCTGCAGGAAGCTGGCGACGGTCAGATAATGCACCAGCTCCAGCTCGGGAAACTCCAGCTGTCCCGTGTAGCAGGAGAGCAGTAGTTGCCGGCCCACCTCCGCCTCCTGGATCATGGAGATCTGCACCTCCCTGGAGTCCTGCTGCAGGATGAACTGGTCCCTCAGGAAAGAGGATCCGGCGGCGAACACCACTTTGTGACCGGGGACCTCCAGCTGGTTGATGCGAACCGTGACGTCACAGAATCGCCTCTGGTGTCTCAGGAGGTTCATCTTCTGCAGCATCGAGTCGCCGAATGTGGCGAAGCGGAACTGCAGGATCACCTGGTTCTGAGACATCGTGAACCGAGATGCACCTGTAAAGGACACATTCAGAAATAGTGTATATTTGATCATTTTACTTAAAAAAGGTTTTTATTTAAATATGCATAAATAAAAGTGTGTGCAAATAAAGCACATACAGTTATTAAAGATATACTGTAACTACCATCTGGACTTATGACTTCACACTGTAAATTTTACATTTATATTTAATTAAATATACCATCGTTGCACACTAAATTTAATTAATATCCTACTTTTATATTGTGTTAGCTGTAATTAAGCCCTTAAATTGTGTTTTATTTGTCAGGTAGTTTAAAGATTTTTATCTTCACGGTCAACTTTTATATTTTGATTTTAGTTACATTTGTTTCCTTCTATTGTGAGATGTTTATATTGTATGATTGTTTATTGTCTACTCTAATTATGTGTAACACTTTGTTTTACATGATGCTGTGAGGAAAATATTTCCCAATTTGAGATTAATAAAGTACATCGTATTTGGTCAGAATCTCATCCCACCTGACCCCTCATGGAAAACGTGAATGAGAACCAGACTTAGTTAAAAAAACGTGTGAATTTTAACAACAGCAAGCGTTTATGTTTCATGAGCTAGCTAACGTTAGTTATTCAACAGTTAAAGACATATCATTCTGTCTTAATATATCTTCGGGAGAAATGTCCACTCTTTATTTCGGTGTTTTTCAGTGGAAAACTAAAACAATGCTAATCGTATGCTAACGTTGTTAGCCTTTTGCTAACCGTTAGCTCAGGTGACTTCCTCTATTCATGCGAGTGTAAAATAGGCGATATAAAAGAATTACAGTTAAATAGTGTTTATATATAAAAACCGAAATATAAATAATGATAAAACACGATTACAAAATTATACTTCTTATACTATTTCTCTGGTCTTTTGTCAAAAAATACATTAATAGGAAACTAATATGAAATCTAAAGGGAGTTTGGAGTGGACTGCAACACCACCATTGCTAAAATAATGTTTAATGACTGGCTTTCTTTTAGGGGAAATATGCAATCTGTGTATGATTCTTTGTGTAACAGAAACACATAAAATAATCTTCTTTGAAGTGACTCTCCATGCCTAAAGCTTAATGTAAACATTGCACCACAAATCGCCTCCATGTTTACATCCGGCCTGCTGCTCCACTCTGCAGGAATCTGAGGCATGCATGCAACACTGCGGCTAAATAACTACTTATTTAATCATGTTTTCACTTTACTGACACAGTAATAAGTGGTATGTACCTGTTTATCCTTTATAAACCAAACCGTTAAAGGTGGGTTGTCTTCGGCAGCACTCTGGCTCTCTTGTATCCGGGATATGAAGCTGTTGCTCCGGATGTAAAACCCACTTAAAGGCCCAGTACAGAGCAAAGGTAAAGGTGTAATTAGTAGATTTAAACAAGCCAAATTAGGCCCACTTTTAATTTAAATCTACATATAAATAAACTTGATCATATTATGATTATTAAACCTACAATTTACTCTTTATAATTGAGATGTTTTCTAGTCTATTTCCCAATATCCCTCTAATATTATCTAAAAGTATCTTGTGATGAAGTCTGTCTATAAAAGAAAGCTGGAAATCCAGTTATTTAATCTACAGTGTGTTTAGATATTAAATTAACTGATATGTATACATAACAGTGGACTATGGTTTGATGAACCAAAAAATAGGGTTTATTCCCAGAGGTATCTCAAAAGAATTAGAATTTTTTTTAATGACCTCTTTTAATTCTACTAATTAAAATATTTGGGACGAAAACCCTTCTCTTTTTTGTTCAGTGCTCAACACTGACATTTTCAAAGATTTTAGCAATTTGTGTATCGACCCCTAATTGCTAAAATCTTTGAAAATGTCAGTGTTATACCGTTAATATATTTTCCTTAAGAATGCAGCTTTTACTAGTCACAAAACAAATCCATTCATAAACATTAATTATTAATTAAGACATTAATTATTGTTTTAAATGCAAAATTGATGCGTTAAGGGGAAACAAGTCTAACAATAGATCATTAAAACAGGTAAATGTCTGTTTTAGAAATTGGTTTCTTAGAATTTCAAGATTCAAATCCTATAAACATTCAAACATTTAGAGGTGAAAAAAACTTTATTACAATTATTTACGAATGTACATAAATATTTCTCAAATGAAAAATGAAAGGACATCAGCTTGTTAGGAGTGTGTCCTCTTGAACCACCTAGAAAAAAGAAAGAGCAGAATCCAGATAATTGTGAGTTTTTTTTTCCTTGCTATTTGCATTAAAAATCCTATATTCATTCCAATCCCATAGTATTATCTCCATACCAGCAGAAACTTACTCCACCACATAATAACAACAACGGTGACCAGTCCTATTAGCTGCCAACAGGCAGACAGAGAGGAATACCCACAGGACATACGAGGTTACCTGCAACTTAGGGAAAATACGCCCTT
>NW_011368669.1:0-2947 GCF_000735185.1 Notothenia coriiceps | reverse complement strand
AGTACAAGTACGTCTGGGTCTCTGTGTTTCATTCGAGCTTGGCTCTGTGTGTGTGTGGGACGAGCCATTTTTGTGTGCGTGCGCGATCTACGCTAACGGATATAAGGAGCGGGATCAACTCCTGAACAACAACAAAAAGCCGGCGTTTTATCCAGTTTGTACACAACGATGGAGAAACTTAACAAGCAGCAGTGGTCCACTGAAGAGACCAGCTACCTACTGGGAATCTGGTCTTCCAAAGAGGTACAGAGGAAGCTGGAGCACAATCGGCCATTGTTGTTGTTGTCGGTGTCAGCTGTGAGGGGTTTCCGCGCGGTTTGGCTTTATGAAGCGTGTCTGAAAGCAGTCTAGGGCAAATAATTGAAAGAAAATATTATTAACATATGCACAGTAGCTTCAGTGTAGTGTGTGTGTGTGTGTGTGTGTGACCAATCCGCGGACTTAACGTAACGGCTCCACGGATTGGTCCATTTGAATCTCCAACGAGGCGTTCTGGGGCAGCATAGACAGGTATTTTCTGTGTTAGAGTTTTACTCCCTACAGGGTGTACTTTGAGGGTTTGTGACTCTGCAGACCGTTTACATGCAGAAAAACCCTCATAACAACAAGGGGACGGGTAATAACCGGGAAAGCATGAGATGGGACCTTTAAGCTTTTTAGGTGGAATTTTATGCCGTTTGACCCACAATGTTTCCTATTTTTATGCTAAGCTAAGCTAACTTCTAACTATTCAACAGACTGATTTGACAGTGGTTACTCAGCAAGAAAACATGTAAGCATATTTCCTAGAATGTCAAACAATCGCTTTAAATATGTTTTGCAAATCACGACAAATGAAAGAGTAATGTGTGAATAAATCAGTGATTAAACGTTGCACCTTCACACCACAGGTCAGGGTCCTCCCACTCCCCCTCCTCTCCACACAGGGAGGAGTTTCCGAGCCCCTTGCTGTGAAACCCCTCCTCACATCTGTAACTCACGACACTGCCAACGTGAGAAGATCCGTCCCAAAGCCTCACAGCGTGGGCTTTAAGAACAGGCTCTCCACACCTGATCTCTACAACACAAACACAGCAGGGCAGGTGGAATAATGCTAAAGGTGTATTAGACTAAAGAGGGGGGCAGACAGCAGAGCGCATAAAAGGAATAGTCCTCAAGTGAGATAGCGTTTTTGGTCAAAGACCTCAAATATTAGGCCTCCAATAACTACAAACTTTACAACAGCTACGTTTCAGAACATATATAAATATAAATATTAAAGATATATAAATAGAAACACAAATACATACATATATTTCCAAATATTTTCATGAAATATCTAAAAATATATAGAGAATTAAATACTTATATATATTAATTCTACCTATAATAAAATAATATATAAAATATATTCCTACATATTTTTATAAAATATATTTGAAAAATGTATATCTTAAAATTAGATAAAAATATATAACAAATTAAATATATATATTAATTCTACCTATAACAATAAAAAAAATATATAAATAAAATGTTTTCATAATATCACTAAAACTCTTAATTACAGCACATTACGCTCTCTGTCCCGTATGTAAGAGGATGCATTATCACTGTTAATGGAGGCAGGTAAGTCACCTTCACATTGCAGAGAGGCTCCCTCCCACTCTCCTCTGGCCGTACACACAGACGCATTTTCGTCTCCAACATTTCCATATCCAGAGACACACTGATAAAGCACCAGAGATCCCACTGAGGAGCTTTTATCCCACAGCATCTCAGAGTGAGGGATCTGAGCAGGGACTCCACACTCCACCTCTACAGGGATCAGATCACAGTCATCCAACAGCAACGAAAAACAGCAGTAAAGACATTTTAGAGGATGTTGTTACCTGTTAGAGCCAGTATTTCGTTTTGATAAGAAAGGCCACCTAATTGTGACGTCTGTAGTCAACACAGTATAAAAGACTACAATTCCCACGGCGCCTTCGGTAAAGGGACAGAGATGGGCGGAAAGACGCTGTCAAGGCACAGTTTTTAACCGTTCAATTACCATTTAAAGGGGACCTATCATGCAAAATGCACGTTTTGATGTCTTTTATACATCATGTGTCCCCGGTGCGTCGGGGAACTCACGCAGCGTCAGAAAATAAAACCCTCTCTCTTTTCCTCCGTACCCAAATCTCTAAAAACGGGGGAACAACGGAGCTGATCCAGATTTGCATCCGATATGACGTAATATCTGAAATGTGGACCCACGGCCCTATCAGAAACGTTGCTATCAGAAACAATGCCCGACTGTTTTGGACGTACTATGGTCTGTGTTTACATTAGCATCGCTAACACTCAGAGCTAACCTGTACTGGAGAGCATGTGTGTGAAGAAGCAGGAAATAAAAAGGAACTCACCTTGTGGTATAACCGGCAAGAGAGAAAGCCTTTGAGCTCCATACTGTTTCAGAGATAATCCTTGATAATCCATGATATGGCGTTTCATCACAGCAGTATTTAGTTTAGACAGTAGCTGCCGGGTCCCGCATGAGCTCAGACTAGGCTTGGGCGGTATGACGGTATTACGGTATACCAGGGTATTTCGAAATACCGTCGGTATGATTTTCAATACCGTGACGTCACAGACTGTGCGCCAAATCACAGATGCGTTTCATTCTATTACACTGACACGGAGTTTTGACAGGGACGACATTGGTTGTAATGCACAGCACGCGCCAGCAGAGGGCAGGGGAGGGCAGTCCGTCTTTCCCGCTCTCAGAGCTCAGCACAGAGCTGAGCTGAGCAAGATGGCGGCAGCATTTGCCGGCCCCGAACTCGGACAACTAGTAAAAAAGAAAAATGCCTCTGCACCTGTTTGGCACTATTTTGGGTTTACTCGTCGCCAGTGACTTCATCCAGCACAACGAGAGACAGAGGCACTTCTTTGGGAATGTTTAAGACGGGGTGAGTGAGTGTTG
>NW_011368668.1:0-1233 GCF_000735185.1 Notothenia coriiceps | reverse complement strand
CCTCTAATTAATTAGATTAATTTTTTTAATCGAGTCCGGCCCTAATATATATATATATATATATATATATATATATATATATTAAAACAAATTATTATGAGAAGATGTTTGTCAGAAATGATCACAAGATTGTAAAATCCAATTACTTTAGATGTTTTAAATCAGAATCCAAATTAATTGCTGGAGTTAAAATAGCTTGGAAAATACAGTGCTTCATTGACATACATTTGGCTTGGTGATGGGGTTTCTGTGTGTTTTACTGGGCTGCAGCCAACGATGATGTCACTTCATGCAGCCTAATAGGCTCTTAACCCGAGTTATGAGCCAATTGCCTGTTGCATTCAAGCCTCAGTACACAATCAATAATTTCTTATCACCAATAATGATGGTATCTCCTTTAAATGGGTCCCTGTTGTGTGTGTTGTGAGGCAGGTGGTCTTCATAAATGCTTGTTGGTCAGCTGTAGTGGTTAGTGAGCCGGATGTACAGTAATGGACCAGAGTGTCTCTTCTGGTGTCTGTGGGGTTTAGACCAAATCATATATTTGAGTCATGAGTTCATGGGTCTTTGTGGAACATTTCAATTTTCTCTGTAATACAGTATCCCCTTACGCACACACACAGGCCTACAGCCATTAGTGATGTTCTTAAGGTACTGGGAAATGGTCAGAAATGATTGTGTTTAGGGTTGCAAGTAAAGATTATTTTCATTATTTATTTGTTTAATCTGACAATGATAGTATCACGTTGTTGATTGTCTTTAAAATGTTGATGAAAAGCTGAAATCTCTTAATTTCAACAGAAATCATACAGGCAAGAAAACAAACGTAGCATTCTTCAGCAGAAATTGACTGAAATCATAAACTAATGATCCAAAAAGTTAAATTATTACTTGATATGATTGATTAATGTATATGTGTTTCATATCAAGTAGCATTTATACTAAATTGGTTGCTAAGTGGATGTGTTCAAATGTAATACAGTCCACGCACATTTTAGGATGCACAAGGGAATAATCAGACAAATATATACATTCAAATACAATGCACACATTTTAACTTTTGGCCCCACAAAAATGTTTTGTGGTGTCCCTCAAGGCTCTTGTATTGGCCCCCTTCTGTTTTCAATATATATGCAACCAGGTTTTCATTAATGATGATATGCTTGAGCAGCATTTGTATGTTGTTGAAACTCAGTTATACAAGATGACATTAAAATCCTGGATGTCCCAAAA
>NW_011368667.1:0-1331 GCF_000735185.1 Notothenia coriiceps | reverse complement strand
AATATCGAGATATAAAATTTTGTCCATATCGTTCAGCCCTAGCCTACACACACACACACACACACACACACACACACACACACACACACACACACACACACACACACACACACACACACACACACACACACACACACACACACACACTAAATATTAAACATTACATTCTCTGATTCACAGAAACTAAATTATACTTTGTGTATGTATATAAAGGTCCAGAGCGAGCTGAGGAGGACGTGGAGGAGTTTATCTCTCAAGCGCTACGTGGGGCGGGACTACAGACCACATGCTATGTCAATGAGCAGGAACGGCACCGAAAACTCTGCCCGCTTCCCCAGAAACTCTCGAGCTCAGTCCATCCTGCAGACTGAGACCACGGTGCTCTGACCGGGAGAAAAGACTGTTTTTATATAAAGACATTCAGAATTGAAGATTACATTCAGAGTTAATCTGAATTCCACTCTCACTCAAGGACTCTTGTAGACATATCGTTCGCTGCTGCAGGGACTGAACCTGTTTCCTGCAGAAGTTTCTGAAGCGAAGGACTTCTGGTTTCACCGCGTGTGCCTCCTGATTCTCATTTTATTAATGCCTAAAGCACATGAGAGAGTGCATGCTGAAATCCAGCAGAACACAGACCTGCATCTTCCTGCAAAAAGGGGAGGATATCATCTGTTACAGTGAAGACAACTTTATACTTTAATAATAAGTCTGGACTTCATGATTTACGGTGGTCATGATATATTTTATGTTTTCATTATGAAAGAGTCTTCAAAACATAGAACATTTAAACAATTAGAAAATATATATTGAAATATATTGTTTTATTGAATTAATAACCCAAAAAGTAAATGTGAAAATGTTTTGGCTTGTAACCTCTTAAAATTAGGCAGCATCAACTAGAATCTTTTTTAAATTATCCAGTAGTTTTCAATACAAAAAACGTGAATGTGTTAATGTTTATGTACAGGAGGGCGAACGAGTTTTATAAGCTTTTGCATAAATTGTAAACCTATGACTGTATATGTTTTATGTATAAATACTTTTGTCATTGAAACTGAGTCATGTTTGTTTTTCCTTCATGCTCTCACATACAGTAGCATACACTCTATGTTCTAAGATATATATTCATGATAAATGCATTTTTTAATGTTTTTGTAATTTTATTTGAGCAAAAATGACCAAACAGGTGCCACAACGCAAGTAAATAAATGCGTTAAATCGTTCAGTTATATATGGATTAAACAGCAATTCCCCCTTCTCACTTGTTTTATTGATATTAAATATAAGAAGCATTTTGTCCTGGTCCACTACACATTTCTGACTGCGTT
>NW_011368666.1:0-3542 GCF_000735185.1 Notothenia coriiceps | reverse complement strand
TTTTCTTTTTCCAAATTTGCATCATTTGAGGAACAGTTAAATCAATTTTGCAGACTCTGGGCTTTAAATCTCCTTAGTTGGTCGGATATTCCGTAGCTTCTCAAGCTAGGAAAAACAAAGTCTTGGACCAATGATACATTAGTACTGTGTTTCCATCTCTAAGACAAGAGAAAACTATTATCCCAAAAACCTCAATATGTTTTTTAAAATGTACATATTCAGTCATTTGGTTACTGTACTTTTTGAAAGTAAATGTTTTTTATATAATAAAACACGGGATTTTTCTAGCGCTTTTCCTAATGCTCAAAGACCCTTTACATCAAATCAGAACGGAAACAGTACAAAGAAAATGGATGTATGTAATAGCTACTGTATCATCAGAAGTACTAATCCCCCCCTTCCTGCGACAGACTGCTGCTGGAGGAGTCTGACGATGAGGAAGGCGACCTGTGCCGAATCTGCCAGATGGGGGAGGAGGCGGCCACCAACCCCCTGATCCAGCCCTGCCGCTGCATCGGCAGTCTGCAGTTCGTCCATCAGGACTGCATCAAGAGGTGGCTCCGCTCCAAAATTGGCTCCGGTAAATACCAACCCCTCACTCCGCTGCAGCTTTAACCAAATCTACGTCTTGTCAACAAAGCTGACATGTTTCTGTTAGGCACAAACCTCGAGGCCATTGCAACCTGTGAGCTCTGCAAGGAGAAGCTGCGTTTGAACATTGACAACTTCGACATTCAGGAGTTATACAAGACACATGTGCAGGTGAGTCACCGACCGTTTTACTTCCTGTGGAGATTTGAATTTCACAATTTACCGCAATCAATACATTTCTATTGAAGTAAAACTCGCAAAATGAGAGTAAACATAAATTGATGGTGTATAAAACAACAACAGTTTACTGAAAGCTATTCCCCTTGCTTCACAGTCAGAATATGATGAGTTCATCAGCAGCGGCCTCTACCTGGTGGTGCTGCTGCATTTCTGTGAGCAGAGGTTCTCTGATGTGCTGGGAGCTGTCGATGCAGCTGGGGTGAGAACACACACAAACAAACACACACACACACACACTTACTAGATCCTCCCATAGTTCACTAGCTAGTGCGTCACTACAGTTGATCATATCGTTGTCTGGAAGAACCTCTTCAGACTTCATCCCAGTGTACAGGGATCTTTTACTCCGTCTAAACCAGGCTTGGAATCCTTTTTGTTTTCATCTTGGAGGTTTTATTAATAATCTTGAGCTCAGCTTATCTTCAGACTGAGCTATGAAATAATCAGACCTCTAAACCTTTTTCAAGCAATACAGTTAAAGATACGCAATTTTAAAAGTGCGTGTGTGAACATTTTATTTACAAAAATATTATTAAATAGCTAGGTAGCGTCATGTTCAGTTAAAAGGTTATAATCTTTTCTTTAATATTACAATCCAAATCATGTCCATTGCGATCAATACACATAGAACAGCGTTATGATAAAAGGGCATGTATAGAAATTAGATGCAGAGTGTAAAATCATGGAAAATGGTTTAATAAAGGATTAAAAGGTCGCTCGCGCTTATTGACTGCGCTCCAACACACATCTCTGAATAAACAGCCGGGCGAAGATTCTACAGAAAATGTTTACTACATTCAAGTGCTTATAGTAAATAAGTCAAAACTGCCTTAATATAAGATTAGGAAAAAAACAAGTGTTTAATTACGATCTGATTTCCCAATCAGCTTAAGGCTAATGTATACTGCATACTGTAGCTTCTTACACATTGAACACAGATGCTCAGGTCAATGGTTTTATACACAATTGGAAAATGTATATAAATCTAATAATCTTGAAGTGGAATACAAATCTTGAAAATAGAAACTGCTTCCTTCTCTCACCCAGTTATTCAGCCTGGTGAGAATCCTTCATGAACACATGGACAATCTTGAAAGTATGTGGATCAATCATTTCTCTTCTATGCTTATTGTTTCTTGAAAAGTGAGATTCCGTTTGTAATAGTCATCAAGGCTGTAGCATACTGTCAATGATTTACTTTGTTTATCCTTATTATTGTGTGACGACAGATTTTGACTTGATGTGTCTGAATTTCAGTTCCTGGGGAAAGTGACGTGGAGCTGCGAGACAACAGACCGTCTATTGAGTTTTCTGACCTGGACGACGGTCTTGAAGAGGAGTACTAATTATGTGAGTGGTGGATTGAGGGTAAAAAAAGAAGTGGGTCACTCCCTGCCATATGGTAGTTCACCCAGTTTTCACACATGCTTTGAATTTGTTATGTTCATCTGAAATGCATCTGCAGCTCAGAAGATGTCTCGCCTTTGTTGCAGGTGGCTTTTGCAGATATGCAAACTTGATAAATATTTTGGTTGACACCACTGTATTTCTGTTTGAGTGCACTTTATTCAATTTTAATTAAATAAAATGCAATTTCTTTTCAACCCTTATGCCACAAGTGCTTTAATGTGTGAATGGAAAAGCACAGAGGGACAGCGGTGACACGTGTCGGTCTGATGTTGTTGTGATGACAACTTTTGCGAGAAAATATAAAAAGTGGTGATTTTTTTCTTTTCTGTTTTCCTCTGAGAATATGGTTGAAGAAAAAGAAGAACTTAACCCAATGAAAATAAATCTAATCATTGTTGTGTCAGTGTTTGAAATGCAGTTCAATTTTGGAAATAAAGATTTAATGCAAACTGCCATTTATGTTTAGTTTCTCTTTATTATCATAAACGGACTGTTGTCTATAAATGTTGCTGGCACAAGATGGATATTGAGGTGCTTATTGTTAATAAATATCTGTATAGAGGACTGAAAACTCCTTTTTTATATACTTGTAGTTCAATGTTTTTGATATTAAGGTGTCATTAATTGACGCATCTCGTCTTTTTCAATAGCTTCTGTTATAGTCCAGCAGGAAGGGCCCTCAGATTTTGAGATACCCCTACCTGAGGTAGAACAAATGACAACAATGTTTTTTCTTATCTTTAGGGTCTCCCATTAATGAAATTGATTGTTGTCAAATTTTATTTTGGGGGAAAACATTTTCTTTGGGTTGTTCTTTAGAACTACCCCAATCCCTGAAAAAGATAAATTAGACCAGGCCGAATATGGGAAAGGTGACTAAAAAGCCCCTAACTTGAGAATGACCTCTTATCTTCTTTAGATTTGCTGGGGTATGAACCAGGTGGCTGTCCTACATCACCAAATAGTCAGACAATTATTTAACTAAGAAAATACTGAATTATAGTCCTGTAAACTTAGCTTTAGTTTAGACGGAAATTGTACTTTTTGGTGATAGGAACAAAGGACTCAATCGCTTTTCTCTCATTTATCAGAAAAACAGAAATCCCTAAAAAATATACCATTACTGAATTGTCTAGGGTGCTATTGAACACTAACCAGTAGTTGTATGGAAATATCTGGTATAGTTCTATTGCAAATGAGATTTCTTTAGACATAGGCCTACTCTTTTCTGATAGTCAAATTCCGAATGGGGGATAAGTGGCACAATAGCCTATAAGTTAAGAATGCTCACTCTGATGGTC
>NW_011368665.1:0-912 GCF_000735185.1 Notothenia coriiceps | reverse complement strand
TAGAGATGATTATTATGTAGGTAGGAACTGGATGCATCACTAAGGTTAATTTAAATTGGCTATGCTCAAGTATGTAGACAAGCTAATGTCGAAGTAGTGTATGTGAAATCAACCTCACAACAAGATGTGTGTGTATATTACAATTTCAATCAGGAGAGACGTGATGTATGAAATACATGTTTATTATCGGGTCACATTATATAAATGAAACATAATGATGACAGTTTATAACAAGTGAATGAAATGGTGTTTGGCGATTAGGCCCAGGTTTTGTAGGATATCATTCGGGAAGGGAAAGAACCGTTTCCGATGAACCCCCCTGGGTCTAGACACTGGTGGTGGTGATAAGTGGTTAGATCCGGTTGGAAGGGAGAAGGTTAAGCTTGGTCCTGAGTTGGAAGCAGGAGGCGAAGGGGTGGAGGAGGGTTGCGCGTTGACACCTGGAAGACAGCTGATGGAAAAGGGGAGAGCATATATAGAGGGATTACCAGGTGCGATGATTAGGCTTGTGAATGGAAGGACGTGATAGGTTTGCTGAGGAGTGGCGCTCCCTATCCTTTAGTGAAGGGAGCGAGTATTGCCATGACGTGCAATACGAAGTGATAGGTCTTCCTGCCTGAGCTTGCGCTGAGCTTCATTATTAATGTCATATTTCAAGATGATTACTTAGATATTAGAATATGGTTGGTTGAGCTGGAGTTCATTATTGAGCTTACACGTTAACATCACAGTCATCTGAAGAACAAACCCAAATCTTGTTGTTTTTATGAATTGCATTACCAAATTGGTAAAAAAGTAAGCATTGGTAACACAACTTCCAAAGTTACAGTAAAATAAAAAGGACCCTGACTCGGACAATACACAATCCAACATGTTCATCAGAAGAGAATCAGTTATATTGTTTGTACACAT
>NW_011368664.1:0-2840 GCF_000735185.1 Notothenia coriiceps | reverse complement strand
ACAGATACGCTCTCTCAGCTGTCTACTAATTTATTATCTTATTTATTAGGTGGTGCACGAATTAATTAGTCCGGTCCGATTAGTTAAGGTAATTATGACGTCACTCCGGAACTAAACCGAATAAAAGTATTAATACGCCCGATAATATACAATATTAGTTTTTGGGTAAAAAAAAAGAAAAAAATACTGCGGTGTGGGTGGATTGGGATGAGGGGCGCTTGTTTTTCACTCGGCTCCTCCCGTTTTCCCAGTACTGTGGTATTAGTGGTTTAGGAAGAGGGGAGTTTTTCACAAATCCAGCGCTCCCTAACTCATGCCTGGCTGTGACGTAAATGGTGGGCGGCCAGGAAGCAAGGACAGTAAACAAACATGTCGTCGGTAGTATGGGACTATTTCAAAGTTTCAGAGTTAGATAGTTCGCTTGCTATTTGTATTAACAAATGCAATGCAGAAGTTCCACGAGGAGGGAAAAAGGCAACGAGCTATAATACTTCCAACCTGATTAGTCACCTGAAACATCGCCATCGCTACGATGGTGTGTTAAAAGCGTACGAAGACGCCTGCGCTGCTAAACTAGCGGCGAAACCAAAGCCAGCTGCAAAGGCACCGGGGCTTTTACCTATCGACGAGCTAATGTTCTTGGCTTTGTTTTGTTCATAGTAGTAATGCTCATGTCATTTGCTCACTACTAGTCTTTTTTTTTACCACCAGGTGTGCAAAAACTACAGGTACATTTAATATATATATTATATTATTATCGGTATCGGTCTTGAGAAGCAGGAAGTTATCGGCATCGGTTTAAAAAAAACAATATTGTGCATCCCTAAAACTAACTATTCCAACTGTATTGTAGAAAGCACTCGGCGACTTTCATTAAAAAGGCATATTTCAGGACAATACAGGCTGTATTTTCTTGCACAACTACCCTGTTTTAAAAAAAAACTGAATAACGATGAAAGTAACTACATTATTAGTGAAATGGCTTCTACATCATAACTCACATATGAAATGGAAGAGAGGATCATAAAGAGATTACCTGACAGAGACTCCAGCTATGTTTCTCGACGGCTTGCCTCCTGCCGCGGCTGCGGACACAACCCACCCAGAAGGCAACCCCCCCTCTGCTCACAGCCATTTACCACAGGAGCAGGGGCGACCCCAGTCACCAGCTGACCATCACACAGAGCAGCAGAGACATCAGGAATACACAAACAGAGGCAAACTAATCACTCGGGACAACTCCCGCTCAATACAGCCACAAACCTGAGGAAGAGAAGAGAACAGATAGTAACAGCCAGTCCTTCACAGAGACACTGGTTAGCAGTGTTGAAATCATGTTCTTCTGACCTTCAAATGCTACCAAATAGTATTGATATCAGCAAGAGATTTTTTACTAATGATCAGAATCATGGCTGCTGGAAAAATAGATTTTTGATGACTAATAATCATTCATTGATCAAGCTGAAATGCAAAATAGAGTGGTGCAGTGAAGAGTTAGCATCACAAGGGCTCCCTCGACACAAAGCACATTTGTCCATTATGAAACATAGCAGAAAATAAGATCTATGGCAAATACATTTAAATGATACTTCAGTAGGATAATCTCCACATATTAACACCACTTTTATGATTGGAGGCATGATGACGTCTTTATGACAAATAGACATTCACCAGTGTGGTATTTACTGACACATTTTATCGTAGAGGAAAACGTGAAAATCTGTTAAGCTTGTGCTCAAAAATCTTTGAGACAGGGGAATGGAAGTGGAAAAATGCTAACTTATTTCTGGGTTTTAGGACTCATTCCTGCACCACTCCAAAATGTAAGAAAGGCAACAGGCCACTAGTGACGCATTTCCACTGCAGGGCCTCGTACGGTATAGTTAGGCCTTGGTAGGCCAGTAGTGCTGGGGGGAAACGATTATTTTGAAAACGATTAATCGGGCAATTATTTCATCGATTAGTCGACTAATCTAACGATTATTTTTCTGTTGTTCGATTTATAAAAAACATAATGTATCTCAAATAAATACCAAAAAACATTATTTCATTCATGACAATTGCGCACCAGTTTACGTGCAGCCCTGGCCTGGAAATTGCTTGGCTCCGTTAGTTGACATACATTGATACTATAAGCTGACTAACGTTAGTCTAATGTTATGTTTGACTCGTAAACGACCACAACATGAGTTAGCTCTCTGTGCAGTTTGTTCGTTCCGGGTTAGTAGCGGCTAGATAGCGGTGTTCTGCAGACGTAAACTAGCTACCATTCCATCCAACATTAAATGCTGACAAACGTTAACTAACACACAGCTGGCGCCGCTAGCTAGGAAGCTAACATTAACTACTAACCAACCAAGCACGAACAAACCGCACGGAGAGCTATAAGATAGTTAGCACTACCGAAGTGCACAGAACTCAAGCTGCACAACACACTAGGGCTGTTCCTATTTATGAATATGCTTTTATTTTGAAGGAGAGGTAGCGCTGTTGACAGGAACTTGTTGTTGCTATGGAAACAACGTGACGGAGATTAACGGAGAAAAGTAATATCTACATATAAAGACGGAGAAAGTAAACGATAAAGTTTATGGTTAAGTGTTGGCACCCCCCGAACAAGCTCTTACGTTGATATTGGAGATTTCAATAAATTCAATTTGAAAGACCTAGGGCGAGATGTTTTTGTTTGGGGGCTTTTTGCAGGGCTTCGTGCGCAATCCTGTGAGGAGGAGGTGGTAGCCGTTTCAGTCTCCATAGTGTTTAAAGTGCGATTGCGAACTGCTTGTTGTTGTTTTGGGTGACCCACGTGTGTGTGGCGATGCGTCGACGAGGAAATATGT
>NW_011368663.1:1281-3781 GCF_000735185.1 Notothenia coriiceps | reverse complement strand
TCTCGCGAGAGTTTTACACAAGACGGATCCTTTCTAGCCATAACCCTGCACCGGGCGCTGACATTGGCGCCCGGTGATCATCCAGATTTGACGGACGACTGATTGGCTGTGAATTTATGTTTCGGAGCCATAGCTTGACAGATAGCCAACAGTCAGCTGGCGTAGGTGGTTGCTGCTGCCACTGTTGAGGACGTCCTCTCTTAAGCGGCCCATACGGACCGAGAGGGTAATGATACACGGGCAAGGAAGCCAGAAGGAAACATGTGACTATCAGTAACTTGAAGACATCGTAACACCATTTTAAACGAGGATGTTATTGTAAGATTGTATACATTTTACCTGCATACTAATGTATATAACTATCTTACCATTGTTCATTAAAATAAATTCAACTTTAAAATCTATTTTATTTGTAATTATAATTTTTTTATTCTAATTTGTATTTTAATGTGGGAACAGGTGGAGCGGGCGCCCCTAGAGCCCCTATGGGCGGTCTGGCCGCCAATTATCGCTTTGTAATCTATTGTCTGTAGGGCGTTGATGTGTGGTGCGTCGGTGGAGCATATGATAATACTGCGTAATAGGTGACCATATGCTTGTGTAAATCTTCATAATCAGACTTCATTTCATTCCTGGTTCAACATAGATTCTAGTCATTATCCACATGTCTACTCATTCAAATCAGTACTGTCAATCTCAGGCTACTTTATTTGGAGGTAATTCATGCTTGAATGATAGCTGATGATGCTTGCATCCTCCTTCAAATTTGCACAGGCAATTACGATTACCAAATAGTCATATATCAACCAGATGTTCAAAGAGGAATATTCAACGTGCCGCCCCCACACTTCATGGTCTACATCTCTTAGAAACATTGACTGTACATGAGAAGAACAAAGATTGATTACATGATGAAATAATGCAATATTTAGGGTACAAAAAACATCACTATATTTCGCAGCGGCTTTGTATATTCTCATAGAATGCACTTCTTAGCCTTTTTACTAGGACATTAGAATGTAATTCATCCAAATATTGAGCCATTTATTTGGTTAGGCAATCTAGTCAACTGATGGACACACAATATTGATTGTGACTATCCTGAGTGTACTTGCTGTATTTTGGGGGCAAGGACAACAATTTAGGAAAACACATACTATTTACACACGTAATCGTCAGGACATAAATTAGAGTTTTTATAGGATCATGTGAGTCATCCTTGAGCAGTAGCATGTGTGTGGCATGCTGAATGTGGCGATGTGTCACCTCAGTGTCAGCTACTGGCTGTGACACAATACAGTATTAACTCATGTTAAAGCTCATGTGCGTTTGATTCTAATGTAAATAAAGTATCTCCATTAACAAAACATTAGAACAGAATCTTGTCTGTCATGTAGAACCCCTATTAACCTAGGTGAACCTGTGTTGGCGAAGGACTGTTTGTGTTCGTGTAATCTACATGCAGTGGTAACACAGACGGCTTTACCGTGCTGCTGAGCTCATCTCATCAGTATGCTGCGCACCTGATGGTACACACGTGTAACGCAATCGGAGTGCGTCTGGGACGCCTTGACAGTGATAGGCCCACAGTGGCGGGGGCAATGCTGAGCAGTGGCTGGACATGCGAGGGATATGTTAGCGGATTAGTTACTGTGTTTACTGATAGTCATACCTGTGTTTTGCATATTTTCACTTCCTGTTTTGTTATTTTGAAATGTCTTTCCTCTCATCAGTATCATCATTCTCTGCATTTGTGTGTTTCCCGCACTGAGATTGCTGGCCCTGCCGTGTGGTTTTCAGTTAGAATACATGAACATAACATAGTCTAGTTACCTGGTGTTTCTTTGTACCTTTCGTCAGTCTTATGTTTCATGTCAGTGAGAACCTTGGCCCTTTTGACTCGGTGATTACCTACCTTGAAGACTTTAAGACCTTTTGCAGTGAGTTTTTGTGTTGCTGTACAACCTTTAGTTTTGGCTATTTAACTACTTTCTATTTTTTGGAAAGTATACCGATTTTATTTTTGTTATTAAAGAACATTCTATTTTTGGACAACTGTCTTCGAGTCCTCTTTTGGTCCTGTCCTGTGTCTCGCAGTTCATACAGCGTTGGGTTTAGATGATTCCCTGTTCGCAATCCAAATTGAACTGGTTATGGAATAAAAAGCACCATTTGTCTTGTAGTAAATAAAAAGGAGCGACTGGAGCCAATCCTGCCTTACCCACAATGAAAGAGTTGACATGCTGAAAACCAACCCCTGCAGGCAGGGTTCTGGGGGGATCTCGCCCCAGGAGGATTTTTTTGGACATACTACGTAAAATACACATTCTTGGTTAACTGTCTTGAGATGAAAATAACATTAATCTATTACTCCACTACATTTTTAAAAAATGAATGCCATTTTGTAAATTTTTGTTACTTTGTTCTGAAATGCTGAACCCGCTGCCTCGCTCACAGGAGAAGGGAGGAGGCTGTGTGAAATTACTTTAATTTGGGATAA
>NW_011368663.1:0-1071 GCF_000735185.1 Notothenia coriiceps | reverse complement strand
ATATTTACCTTGTTCATTAAAAAAAAAAAAAAAAAAATGTAAATATATATATTTTTTTATTTGTAATGTGGGAAGAGGTGGGGCGGCGCCCCTACCTAGCGCCCCTATGGGCCGGCCGCCACTGCGTATGCCCCACTGTTTTTTGGAATATTCCTTTCTAACTCCCAAGCTTGGTGTTTCATGTTTAAATGTGGCTTCTATAGGTTTCAAAATCGTGCATCAGATGTATAGAACCTTTAGAAAACAGTTACATAAGCTCAAAACCAACGAGAGGATGCTTGGTTCCCTTTGTGTTATGGCTGTGAGACAACATGCCCTCTGCTGTGTTTGTGCCTCTGAGCAGCTCACTGGGGAGAGGCTGGCACCTTCTTCTGTGCCGAGGGGTGAACAGTGCCAGGAGCTTTGATACAAAATGGGAACTGGTCTGCAAGGACTAAATGGGCAGACCTAAAGAAGATTGTGTACGTAACAAATTGTAGAATTCATGGCAAAAACATCATAATATGGCTGTTTTAGGTCCTGTAAAGCCTTCAAAAATGTTTGTGATATAATTGATTTTATCACTTCAGTATTTGGATTTTCCAACCTGTAGCTTGAAGGACTTTTAGTCTTCCATTATAAAACCATTCACAATGGTTACTGTAATCTTCTGCATTACGATTGCTTGGAGGGATTGTCAATGGCATCCTGATTCACTTACCTTTCATTTCCCTCTCCACAGACTACTTTCTGTGTGCAAATACAATAATGACTGCGTTACAATGCGTATATGAGTATTGGCTGGAGTCTGTGTGTTATTGGATCATCCCCACAGCTGCCCTGAATCATTGTTTCTAAAGCCTGTTGCCGTGGCAGCGAGACGACTAAGGGATCTGACCAAAATACACACATACATTTGCACTTAAAAGGAAAGTGCCCTTTTTGTGTGCGTGTGTGTTCACAAACCTACCTCAAAATATCATGTCTATCCAGGGGTTAAATTGGGATTTGATATGTGGGGGGGCTCTGTGTGGAAGGGTGGGGGGGGGTTGTCGAAGATCTCATGATTTTACCTTAAATAAAACCTTTACC
>NW_011368662.1:1667-4233 GCF_000735185.1 Notothenia coriiceps | reverse complement strand
TTAGTGTCCCCTGGTTTCCGTTGTGTTTTGAGATTCTTGCAGCGTTTAAGCTTTTAAGGTTAAATTAAAGGCTGCACATGTTTCCTCAAGTTGGTAAAACCTAATGGAAATGTTTTGGGCTGATAAAGTGTTTGCACCCGTCGGCCACCGTACAGAAAGCTCCATTTACATGAACGTTGGTTTGGTTCATATCCATCTCCATAGGTACATTGAAGTATTTATAAAAATACAAACTTTAATGACAAAAAACACTTCTTTTTTTCAGGATGTTTCAGATTGTGCCCTCCTGACCTTAACATCTCTTAAAGTGAACAACAAAAAGGGCATAAAGATCTTATTTTTCAATAAAATGAAAACCAAGCGGTTTGGTTGAACAACCGTTGATGGAGCTTTTGAGGTCAATTTGATTCAAACACAACTCATGTCAAACTGAGTTATACAGACACATTGTGTTTTCCTGGATGCTATTACTTTTGCTGCGAGGGAAATGTTGTTGTCAAAATCAATTATCATAAAATAAATAATTGGTAAGTAAAACAATCTATATTATAACAAACAAACCACAAACCACTCTGGCTTCCCAAAGCACTTGCAAAATATGGTAAATGGAATAAAAATATAGCTATGCACAATAACGTTTCAGAGCGTCAAGGAAAGTCAAGTTAAGCGAGGTGAACATTTGCATTTAATTAAAATGTTTGTCCATGTAACATGACACCAAAGCAAAGAAGCTAAAACTCTGAACTGTAAATAACAGGATGTACCGATTTATCTGTAAATTAATTACATGTTATTTAATTTATTCAATAAAGATATATCCACTTATGCATATTGATTTGCCTATACACATTTTTTGCAATATTTACAGAGGAAAGAGTCCTCTCCTGCTGATGTTCAGGTGTATATCAGTATGTAGTGTCTCTACTTTAAAGAGTCCTCTCCTGCTGATGTTCAGGTGTATATCAGTATGTAGTGTCTCTACTTTAAAGAGTCCTCTCCTGCTGATGTTCAGGTGTATATCAGTATGTAGTGTCTCTACTTTAAAGAGTCCTCTCCTGCTGATGTTCAGGGTATATCAGTCAGGTGTATATCAGTATGTAGTGTCTCTACATTGCTTATAATGAGGGCATGGAAGAAACTTTTAAAGCCTGTGTGTTATAATTGTAACTTTACTTGTTTGGCGACCTCTTGTGGTTGTATAAAAAAAGAACTAATGTGAACAGTTAACTCCATATGGACTTACTTTACTTCTCAAATAGTTTGTGAAGTATTCAATAAGAAACAAAATCAGATGTGATAAAAAGTCTTAAGCCAAATGTACCTGAAACTTAAATAATACAAAATATAAACTCAGGGGTAAGATTCAGATTTTTGATGTTTGGACGTTTTAAAGACCAGGAACTTATTTTGAGTATAATATAAATGAACTGAATAACTAACGGATGATCATTTGAACCTTTGTAAAGTAGATCTGATCAGACAGCAGTCATGTGATCAAGATAATACAGAAGAGATTTTTACAAACATTTAATCAAAAGACATTTTAAACAGTAAAAAATCTGACTAACTTTAAAAAAATCCATTTTATTTCTCCTTTTTCATCGTATTCATGTTTACTATATTATCTCTACTTATACATTTATTACGTTCATTAGATAAACAATCAACACCACCTGCATTGTTACAAGTGTATTACAGTTCTACAAACTAGAAAAGAGACGGTACATAAGAAATACTTGCTTTTTTACTTCATTGATCCCCAAAAATGTGCGTCTTTGTGTAGATAATATTTACACATTTTAAATTAAACTTTCTCATCATACTGACGGTTCATATTGGAAAACAGATAGAGAAAGACAAAGCACCGAAAGAAGTGGAGAGTCTTTAGAAAGATGTCACCTGTGCAAAGATACATTTTAGCTCGGGGTTGTTTTTAAGGTTTCGTATTGCGTAATTTACCAAAAGTATTTCGATTTTACAGAAAAACACACATTTGGATTACAGCTTTTCCAGGTGGCGTCGAAATGATTTGAATATTAAAGGTTAGATTTATACAGTTTAACTTTAATGCAGAAAATTGACTTTTAAGGACCAAATAAAATATGGAAAGAAGATTTTTTTTTTTCATAGGCTTCAGTCGACCCACTTGATGTCCTAGAAGAGCCACACAGTTTTCTCTGTGACTGTTTCCTGGACCCCCGTGACCTCCGTGACCTCCGTGACCTCCGTGATCTCCGTGACCTCCGTGATCTCCGTGACCTCCGTGATCTCCGTGACCTCCTCACGCCGCACAGGAAGTGATGTCACTGGGTCTTCTTCCTTTGAAGGGGCTGGATAAGATAAGATAAGAAATGTTTGCGTTGCAGCATTGTACATTAGGAGGGAGGAACACAAAGATAAACCAAATAATCCTGGGCTCCCGAAACTTTTCTGAAAACAATCCCAATGTCCTAAAGTTCCCCTATTATACTGTTTTTCATCCATATATCACAGGTCTCAGATATATACAGAGCCTGCCTCTGATTGGCTGAAACACCAAACAGATCATTGCATAATCCCCTCTGTT
>NW_011368662.1:0-1539 GCF_000735185.1 Notothenia coriiceps | reverse complement strand
GGGGGGGGGGTGTTACCTTGGTTGCTGATTGGCTAATGGTTACACAAGACAAAACATCGTTATGACATCATTAAGTGGCCAAAATCTGATCAGCTCATTTTCAGACAGGTTTTTATAGAAATGGATCAAAAAGAGAGAGAATCTTTGTTCCTGAAACTTTCAGAGTCTCTTTCCACCAGTGCTTCTCAAAGTGTACTCACGGACCACTGGACCACATTTGAAATTAATTAATTAATTAAAGTTTTCCGTACTCTCGCGGGAATATAAGTGGATTTTGCATAATAGGTGACCTTTAAAAGAATACTCCACTGATTTAGCATTGTTGGAGTGGTGCAAGGATGTCGTATTTCTGTGTTGGACCCTGAAGGCAGCATCTCCCTGGTTCCCTCTACAAAAAGCTAGAGGGTCTTGAACATACCATCTACAGTGATTGTGATGTTATGTTAAAAAAAAGGATGTCATTGAAGAGCCATGACATCAAATGTGTGGTATAGTTATTGTAGATAACTTTGTGCTAGAGGAACATAAGATTTAAGTTGTTTTCCCAGTGGTTTATATGAGATCATGTTTTAAGTTTTCTACTTTTGCAGTATACAGTACATCCTCCTCAAAAAAGCATACTTCTTAATTGATGTCATCAATGTGTGATTGTTTGTGTTAAAAAACAATTAAAGATATATTGAAGGTATACCTTGGATGCAGGTGATCAGCGGCTCCTCCCATTGGCCGCTGGGCAGACAGCTGATCACGGGGTTGAGTTTCTGCAGGAAGCCGTCCTCACAGTAATACCGCAGCCTGGAGTTCGTCTCGAAACGCAAACGCTTCTTCCCGAACACCTTAGCACCGGGAACTCTGGGCGGCTCGCCACAGGACGCTGACAGAGAGAAACATGGGAAGGTGGCTCAGCAGAGAGGGCAGAAGTACACACATCCTTTACTCAAGTAGAAGTACACATCCTTTACTCAAGTAGAAGTTCAGATACTCGTGTTTAAAATACTCTGGTGAAAGTAGAAGTACTGACTAAACTTCTTTACTCAAGTCAAAGTAAAGAGGCTTTGAAATGTACTTCAGTAAAAAGTACCCATAACTAGCAGCTGTTTTAAAGAGTACCTGACCTCCCTTTATATTAATAGAACAATAATGTCATTGTTAGCTAATGAATGTTTCCATGCTGAACAACGGCAACATGACAACGTTTTCATTGGTCCCTCTTCTTTAGAGAAGACCAGGAAATGATGGATACACGGATCGTGTTCAAATCAATAGGCACGCAATGACTCTAAATAATAATGATCACGCCACCAAACACACATTCAGACTAAAGGAACCAGCCTGTTTGGAAAATAAGAGAAGTAGAAAGTACAGGTATTTGTGTTCAACATGTAAGAAGTAGAAAGTACAGGTATTTGTGTTCAACATGTAAGAAGTAGAAAGTACAGGTATTTGAGTTAACATGTAAGAAGTAGAAAGTACAGGTATTTGTGTTAAAATGTAAGAAGTAGGGCCGGGACTCGATTAAAAAAATTAATCTAATTAATT
>NW_011368661.1:0-1507 GCF_000735185.1 Notothenia coriiceps | reverse complement strand
CTTTGTGTGTGTGTGTGTGTGTGTGTGTGTGTGTGTGTGTGTGTGTGTGTGTGTGTGTGTGTGTGTGTGTGTGTGTGTGTGTGTGTGTGTGTGTGTGTGTGTGTGTGTGTGTGTGTGTGTGTGTGTGTGTGTGTGTGTGTGTGTGTGTGTGTGTGTGTGTTACCTCGGTGTTGAAGGAGGAAGCTGATTGGAGGAACAGTTCACAGATCTCGTGCATCCCGTCGGTGTCGCAGGTCGAGTTTTCGAGGCAGGAGAAGAACCCACATCCCACCGTCACAGCTCCGTTCAGACACCTGGCCACATCGGCTGAGAGAGAGACGTTCACTTTAACGTGATGTAAACAGAGGGAAACTGCAGGAAAATCTATATTTTAAGAGGCAGAAATAGAACTTTCTGGCATTTTTGCAAGAAAATAATTCTCAATTTAAACATCTGGCCACATCAGCTGCACAGACAGAGAGATAAGCCTAGTCAGTTTAATATGATGCAAAACAGGGTCAAACTAAACTAAATGTATTTTTTTGCATGTCAGAAAATGCTAGATATGCAGAAATAGTAAAAGATGACAGAATATTCAGCGATGACTTTTCCCCTCGATGGATTAATCGTTGCAGCTTTTGTGTGAGGATGATAAAGCAAAATGTTCTTTAAATTGTCAAAAGTAAACGTCCCGGCTCGGGGAACAGGGAAGTTACATAGAACCAGTTGGTGATGGTACATTAAAAGTTATTTATTGAGAGAGCTCAAAATAAATGGCAACAAGCAGCGACACACAAGACAAAGGGCCAGATGGCACCGACGAGAAACTAAGGGAGACTCTTAACTACAACTATTAAATACACAAAATAAACCCCTCACTTCTTAAGAGGGATAAGAAACTAACAACAGTAGGCTGTAACCAAACACAGTTAACGTTTTACACACAAACAGACCAACAAACGAGTTGACTTCACCGAGCTAACAAAATGAATGGAGGGAGTATCGAGAGGCGTCAATGATAATATGTAAACACATAATAAATCCATATTAAATCAGGTTCTGCAGGAGAACCAGGACTCACTGTTGGAGGAGACGAGGAGCAGCTTCTTCGTAAAAGTAGAAGTACAGATACTCGCGTTTAAAAATACTCTGGTGAAAGTAGAAGTACTGACTAAACTTCTTTACTCAAGTAAAAGTAAAGAACTTTGAAATGTACTTCAGTAAAAAGTACCCATAACTAGCAGCTGTTTTAAAGAGTACCTGACCTCCCTTTATATTAATAGAACAATAATGTCATTGTTAGCTAATGAATGTTTCCATGCTGAACAACGGCAACATGACAACGTTTTCATTGGTCCCTCTTCTTTAGAGAAGACCAGGAAATGATGGATACACGGATCTTGTTCAAATCAATAGGCACGCAATGACTCTAAATAATAACGATCACGCCACCAAACACACATTCAAACTAAAGGAACCAGCCTGTTTGGAAAATGAGAGAAGTAGAAAGTACAGGTATTTGGGTTGA
>NW_011368660.1:0-4126 GCF_000735185.1 Notothenia coriiceps | reverse complement strand
TTGGCGAGTGAGGGTTGCAACGCCCTTGGCAATTGTCGCTTCTTGAGGGGAGTTTCCACTGCTTGCTACGATAAACCAGGTGCATTATGACTAGTAAAGACAAATAATTAACAAATAAATATCTGTATTGACACAGCAACGTGTACACTAGTTTTATTAGACTTGGCTACAGACTTAGGGCAGCTGTAACTGAACAGACACATTGGAATAACCTATGGATTAACTTCAGCAGCGTTTTTATCGTTTTAATGTCATTGAAGA
The DNA here is from genome assembly GCF_000735185.1 of Notothenia coriiceps. Lineage (NCBI taxonomy): Eukaryota > Metazoa > Chordata > Actinopteri > Perciformes > Nototheniidae > Notothenia > Notothenia coriiceps. Next base: position 3,865 of record NW_011368660.1, on the reverse strand, counting down.
CCACTTTTGACCAGACTACGACACAGGTGAGCCATGTTAGCGTTTTTAGCTAACTAACGCCATATATTTTGATGTATGTTCTTGTTATTATCTCCGAGAGTTCGTATAATTGAGTGATAATGAAGGGTACCCCTCGATTCTGTGTCACCTTACGATGTGAAACGATGTGTTGGATGTGCAGCAAAGATAAATAATAAGGTTTTGTGAGTGAATTTCGGTGCTGTCATCATTTTTCGCTCGTTGCTAGTTCAGAGGCTCAGCGTTAGCATTGTGGGGTTTTTTTTGAATTTTTTTTTTTAAATGATCAGTTAGATGAGTTTCTTCCCGTTACATGGATATATAACATTCAGAGTTTATTAAATGAATATGCCCTCAGACACTGTTTCCTGCAAGATGTTGCAGGAGGGCCCCGGTACCGGGGTCTCTCGGGCTTAACAGGTTTTAAGAAAACAGCGGGACTTCCCCTCTGCAAAGTGAACCTCAGCTCGGTTTTCCCCTGGTCTTACTCCTGTGACCTGACATCTGTTGGTGTACCAAGTGCTGAGACATACTCACACTGGTTGTATTGGTAGGTTTTCTCTCCTGTAATAAATATCTGGCATGATATCAGCTGTGACAGCTGGTTGAAGGTCATCCCACAGTAGCTGCAGTTATAGGGTTTCTCCACCTTGTGGACGCTGTTTGGTCCTCAAATAGTGTACTCCAATAAACCTTGGACCACCTACCACATATGCACAGATAAATAGTTGAGTTAAAGTGAGAAAGTGAGGAAATGAAGACCAAATAAGACATGAAGACCTGCCAGAGAATAGCAAGAGACATACGTGTATTTAGACTGTGTTTATTTGCATGAACATTTGGAAGAAATGCTGTTGTGTATTTTCACAAGTGCATCTGCTTCACATCAAGCCAAAAGCTGTCAACATTGATAAAGTGCTTTCTTTTCTTTTTTTCCCAGCAAACCACACACAGTTTAGTTTTTTTATTAGGCTCTGATTCTACTTTCTTCTTCAGATTCAGAATTCAGTAGCTTTTTCTGTAAAATCTTAAACAATATTCTGTCTGAAACTACATTCTGGGATCTGTGGAAGTTGACACTAACTTTCAAAAATGTTTTAAAACTGAAACGTATTCCAAACCCATTCCTCTCATCTCCTCCTCAGCCCACTTCCCTCCTGATTGCAGATCATGCAGAACAGTTCATGACTCATCTATGCTCCCCGTGTCTCTTCACAGGAGCCTGCTGAGTTTCCGCGTCTGCCTCTCCCTGGCTTCGATGGCGTGTTTGGTGTCCATCAGCTCTTCCAGCTGCCGGCGGATGTGGACCATGTCGAGCTGCGTGGCCTCGCACTGCTCCCTCAGCGAGGCCGACTCCACCCTCAGCTGCGTGGCAGCCATGGAGAGCTGCTCGCTGCGTTCACGGCACTGCAGCTGCATCCTCTTAGCATCGCTCAGCAGGGACTCCACGCTCAGCGCCACAGATTCACACTGATTATCAGACATGTTCTGCACAGACAGAGGGAGGGAGATCAGAGGTCAAAACTGTGATGTTGGCTTAGTGACTTTTAAGCAGTAAGATGTTTGAAAAACACTGAATTTCATTATGTTTTTTCCATTTTAAAGGCTCTTTATTATCGAACTTTGAGATTGAAAGACTCTTACGTTTCTGTACCGTCTAGTTTGTCGGTAAAGTATCCTGCCAAAAAGAGCAGATCAAGTCAATCAAAGGTCAAAAGTCCTGTACAGATCAAAAGGTGGTATTCAGAACATTTGATTGGGAGAACGTGAAGTGGCTTTAAGAGGCTTATCAAGGCTCAATTTAGTCTTCAATGGCTACTGCTCGCCTATGAAGCTCTTTTATTCCTATCAGACCATCAGACTCTAACCTCTTTTCTCTATATCTTTAGATATGTTTGAATACACACAGGTTATTTTTATAATAGCCAAAAAGGTCTTACCATGGACTCCAAAGTCAACTTTATCACAAGCTTGGTGGGCTTCTGAGAGTCAAGGTAGTCCTCAGCGTTCTCCAGAGTTCTCTCTCTTCTTGGATGTCCTTTACAGATTCCCTGTATGAATATATGATAAAAAAAACGTTATTCCAGGTAGGGATTCTGCATTAGGTGTATGGTAAAGGTAGCTGTTGGAGATTAATTTACCAGTGCTGGTAAATCTTCCCTATATTCTTATTTATCCCACTCCGTCACCTTCTTTCAAGTCCAGTCTCTCCTCTCTCTTGTACCTCAGAGCTCAGACGAGGTCAGGTAATCCCCACAGATTAGACAGTTAGGGACAGCGTAGGAGTTATGTTGTCATAGCAGGAGTAATCTGTCTATTTTGGTCTGTCAGGCAATGGCGTTTAACTCTTGCAGTCATACTTTGTTCAACATCAAAATTCAGTATTTTCTTGTGTTTTTTTCAATGTTTTTAATCAAATATGTTTAATAAATAGTCTTTATTTGTTAGTATGGTAAAAAATAATTGTATTTAAACTTTTGCTCCCAATTGACTCGAGACTGGAGGTATAGCAAATTGGAATCCAATTGGAGTTACTGTGTAATTAACCAATTTAAGGATTTCAATAGTCACCCACTATCAATTCTGATGGACATATATGTATATGTATATATATATACTATTGTATGGAGGGATGATTTGGGAAAGGTGTTTTTCATAGAACTTGTCACACACAGGTAACCTCTCTCTTCTGAAGACCGAAAAACTACTATGGCCAGTACGGGTATCGAACTCGCGACCTTGGCTTTATTAGCACCACGCTCTAACCAATTTAACTAACCGGCCACGTTCTCCATGACTTAATTAGGTGATGGAGTCGCTACAAATTACAACACGTTATAGCTTTAATTAATGAGATGTCATGCTAAGAATGAGACACAAGCTTAGGTTAAAGCTGGCAGTTTGAAATTGCTGTCATGTCTCAGAATAAAAAACATTATTTTTGTTTTATTTATAAGTGAAAAAAGTTGTAAAGGACCACCATTCATTGCAATGCAGGAAAACACTTTCACATGCATTATTACATGCCTTAATAGCCACCTTAATAAAATCACGACTCATCATCACATATACACCTTTTTTAAATATTAATTAAAAATACCTTACATGAAATGACTATACTTAATTTAACACATGCAACAAGATATTAGTAATGTATCTCTGCTACAGCTGAGTACTTATTATCAGCCAGCAGAGGGCGACACAGGTCAACATTTATATCTACATCCCTCTAAAACACATCAGAAGAAAACCAGTTGAGTTATTGTATTTTAAGTCTTTGGTTTATTGGTTAAAAATGTAGCATGCCATGTGTCAATCAGTACAAAACAGCCTTTTTAGGTGCAGTATGTCAAACACAGGACAGACGTTTGATGACCACCTGTGAGTGATCCTACACTGGATGTTAGAGCAGATATGTAATTAGTTTAGTTTAGTTTATTTATTTATAGTGTCGTGGACAGTCCCCATCGATGAACTGTCACAAAAACAGTAAATGGTGCAGCTTTAGCCGACATGGCTAATTTCCAGCTGTTGTCGCCGGCCAGATGGTAATAGACACTGTGTAAACAACGTTGAAAGGATTTGTAACGTAATTGCGTGCCCATTTTCTCAAACTGCAGCAAGTGTTTATTTAAGCCGTTCACAGTGAGACCAAACTATCCCAGATCTCATGACAAACATTTTAAGACAAAATTAAGACATTTGGCCTCAATGCAAAATTCAATCATTCATAATAAATAAAGAGAAAACACAACCTACAGAATAAAAAAGCGTGTGCACATGACAGAAACTCACTATAAAAAAGGGTTAAGCAAGTGTTGTTAAAGGCACACTGAGTAGGAACACT
>NW_011368659.1:11857-20861 GCF_000735185.1 Notothenia coriiceps | reverse complement strand
GTCCTGTCGGGGTGATTCTATCATTTCTACAGGACCTGATTGATAAACACTGAGCTTTCTCTACGATCAAAGTGTACCTGGCTGCTATTGCTGCATGCCATGTGGGCTTTGGAGGGAAAGACGGCTAGCCACCATCCCTTGGTCTGCCGTTTTATTAAAGGGGCTCGCAGGCTCCTCCCTGTTTCCAGGTCACTGGTGCCCTTATGGGACTTGGCAGTGGTTTTAGATGGGCTCACTCGACCTCCATTTGAACCCCTGGAAGAAGCTGACATGAAACACCTGTCACTGAAGACAGTGTTGTTACTGGCTCTGGCATCTGCCAAGCGAGTCAGTGACATTCATGCGCTCTCTGTACATCCTTCATGCACTCAGTTTGCCCCGGGGCAAACGACGAGTGTTGCTGAACGCCCAACCCTGCCTTTGTACCTAAGGTGGTTGGCTCATCGTACCCCATTGACATTGAGGCATTTCCTCCGCCACTGTGTTCCTCTGAGGAACAGCGGCCGAATTTGCTGTGCCCAGTCCGTGCTTTACGCACCTATATGGACAGGTCAAAAGAGTTTCTATGCAATGACCAACTCTTTGTATCCTGGGCTAACCCTCATAAGGGCAAGCCCGTTACCAGGCAACGGCTCTCCCACTGGATTTTGGAAGCGATTGCTCTGGCTTATACGAGTCAGGGTTTGCAGGCACCAACGGGCCTGCGTGCTCATACTACTCGTGGACTGGCTACATCCTGGGCTTTGTTCAAGAGTGTTTCCATCCAAGACATTTGTGCAGCAGCGAGCTGGTCCTCACCGCTCACTTTTGTCCGCTTTTACAGGCTAGACGTCTCTGCTCCTAGTGTGGCCCGAGCAGTGCTGGGCCCCTTGTTGAGTTAGAGCTCTACCTGTTAAGTTCTGGTTGGTTTGGTGAATTTCGAGATAAGCATGTCTAGCAATACGGGAGTTTCAATATCCCATAGTGAGACATCGAATGGAGTGTTATGAATGAGAACTATAGGTTACTTACGTAACCCCAGTTCTCAGAGTAACATTAAGTGAGATGTCTCACCAGACGGCCCTTCTTGCTAAGGCGAAGCGAGAAGAGGTGCTTATTTTGAATGACGCTGCGACGTAGCGCAAGCTACTTAAAGGGTGGGTGGATTCCCTGTCGTAGACGTCAAGATCACCAGCCAATCAGGATTGGCGTAATGAGATTGATGCTTCTGTTTGCATACGCGTTGAGGCGCATCCCATAGTGAGATATCGAACGGAGTGTTATGAATGAGAATTGGGGTTACGTAAGTAACCTATAGTTTCTGAACAATGTGAGCCTGTCACTTACTGTACAAGAAAACACAATTTTCTGCTGAGGACTTCTGAACACTGGTCAAGATCTTTTGACAGTTATTTGCCTTGCATCACTGAACCAAAAAATGACATTTAATGAGGATGTGAGCAGGGAAAAGCTGAATACCTGCATAACTGAAAAGTGTATATTTGTAAGCATACAGGAAGTGTTGGCTGAGAAAAAGAAGCGAGAAGGGGCAAAATATCCCCTTCACTGTGAGTTATAATAACAGAGCCACAATTACAGTCATCCTAATTTAACTTATTTCCTTATGTATCTTCTTACCTTTGATGTTTTCAAATTTCAAGGCCCAGCAAGTGATTACTGGCTTTGTGATTTTCATAAACCAATTTTCCTGATAATTCATTAATTTAGAAAGCATTCAATGAATAGACAGACAAATTGTAAATAGAAGGGCAACCTTGCTTAGTGTAAAGGAAGATGATGAATTACCAATCAGCCAAATGCATCCAAATGTCAAACAAGCGTGTCACTGATCCCCTGTAGGATGTTAACGGGAGCTTATAAAATGTTTATTAAGTATTTCCCCAGACGACAAGACATTTATCAGCGTGTCAATGCTTCTCCAGTTACAAACTGCCAATGCAAAGCAGTACAGAGATTTCATAAGGGAGCCTTGTGTTTCTAAAGCCACTGTGCTGCTGTCCCGCCCGGATCAATAGTAAAATACATCCACCTCTTCAGCTCCGTCTCCATTACCTCTACCTTACTGCCGAAACCACTGCTGCTGTTTGGGATTCTGCTTTGCTTTTACTATAGAGAGCTGAAGTTCAGAGTAGTGTTTGTGATAAATGTTCCTACAACAGCTTCAGAGCTTCAATTACACTTCTTTATGAATTTATTTTATCTTTTTCTAACAGAAGGACAATATGTTACTGTGCTTTACTACTTATATCCAAAGAGTAATAGGTATTAAAAAATCAGAAGTCAATCTACGTAATAAAAATAAATAAAAAGTCCAAATGATAAATCATTATTGTGGCCAGATGTAAATGAACACCACTGTAACTTACGGTCTTATATATTATATCCACTATAAATGATAACAGTTACACCATTAGGTCCTCTTGGCTTTGCTTTTGTTACAGCTATATATACAGTAGCCCCTGCCATGTGTTATAACTTATTGTGTTAGCCGTACAGTGGCTGTGCAGCGCCAATGGGAAATGCTGTTTTAGAAAACAAAAAAAAAGTCTCTGTAGCTATTATTTCGAAATAACAGTTAAACATTTAGCACGACTACAGCAGGCATGTTCAAATTAGAAACATTTGGTGTATTACAAAGGATAGTTAGGGAAATATTTTTAACTAATCTCTCTCTGACTATCAATGGTGAGTTGGCCTAAGTATTTATAATCAACAAATGCATGGCCACATTAAAATAAAACAAATGTGTTACCTGAGTCTTTCCTTAATGAAAAACCTCCAGGCTTTTTCATGTTGAATAACATTACATTTGTCCAAACAAACTGAAAGTATTCAGAGCTCTTATAAATGTTCTTATAAATGCTCTGTGTTTGTGCTAGAAATTGTGAAATATATTGTGAGATCGTTCTCATTGCTTATTGGTTCCGAGGAAATGTTTACTACTCACTTTGGGGATGCATGCTTTTTTCTCCGCACCTTCCTCTGAGTTAAACTTTAGTAACTTTGGTGAACCCCGACATTCCTTCAAGCACCATCATCAAGTCCAAACCTCAATACTTAAATACCAAACATGTGCAAAATGATTGAGATTCCCTCCAGTCTCAGCTGCACTTTGATTCCATAACTATTTAAAAACACGCTGAACTATAAGGATTAACACGGTATGAGTGTTAGCATTTAGCTCAGAGCATCGCAGAGCAGCACATGGCTGTAGACTCTCGGCCCTGTTTGAATGTAGTTTCTATTGTTTTTGTTTTCAGGGTTCTTTTGCACAGCTGCTCTGGAGACAATATCTAATGTTTCTTTTGGTTGAACATAAGCTTAACCCTTAAATGCACGAGTGACTGGACCCTAAGTGGGTCAAAAAGGACCCGTATTAGAGTAATATTTGTTTTTATGCCATCTTTGTCATTTTGGCTTAGAAAAATCACTTGTTTAATATTTAGTATTATATTTTGGTTCACACTAGACATATTTTAGATTTCTTTTTTCACTATTTAGACATTTTAGACATTTTAGACATTTTTTTTACATTTTGAAAAAAAACGAAATTCCATAGAAAATGCATGCGAGTAATTTTTGACCCACTTATGGAAGCTTGGGGTAATAATACAAAAATTACAATTTCTTAAAATGTAAATTTAAAATTTGAATGGCATGATATCGAAAACATGTTTTTTGAGGAATAGCTGGAATATGAAATGATACAAAATGTTAATTATAAAGATACTTCAAGAAAACCACCTCACCGGGTCAAAAAAGACCCACTTATACATCTAAGGGTTAATATGTTGTTACTTGTACAACAAATCAAGTGTGCATGTTGATAAAGCATTTAAATGAGATTTGGTCTAACACAACAGAAAAACTCTATTTTCCATGACAATTTATTTTAAATTGCCAATATTTTCACTGCAGGGCTCTTCCTTAAAAACATGTTGTACAGTCTTTCTGTTTCTATTTTGGTATAAATCATCTGAGGTAGATATGGAAATAAGGACTGACTTGTTGATTTGGAGAAAAACTAAGGATGACATAAGCTTACTTTGAGTCTGGGAGCTGAGATCTCCCAAATTATTCATCAATGGGATCTCAGCTAGTTGTCCAAATGTATCATGCAAAGAGCATATTTTTATTAAACGAATGCAAGTGGGAGTAAAATGCAACATTTGGGGAGGAAATTGTGTTCATGATGCAATAATGGATGTGTTTGCTGTTTGTGTATTGCAACCATATTTTGATTCCATGTTATAAGGAGCGAGAGTAAAGGACTGAACAAAATGTACTATTGCACTTATGTGTTAATAAGAGGTGAATAGCTCCAATAAATTGGATACTCAGGTGATCAGAAAAAGCTGCTGATTCTCAGTGAAGTCATTCTGGGACGACATGTCCAAATATTGCACTCATTAAGAAATGTAACAGCTTCGTCAAAAGCAAGCAGTGCATAATTGTCTTGCAATCCCGATCAAGATAAGTGTAGAGAACAAATACATTCTTTCATTGTGCATTGCACTTCAAAGCTTTACAATTCCTTCCTTGTTTTGACTTTCTTATTTGATGTGCAAAATTGATGCAGATTCTCAAGATTTGATCTGGTCTAGTCTTCAACCGACAAAAAAACATTAACTCATTAAGATATGTTAAGGCTTTTCATCTGAAAGTCAACTTTAGTATCAATCATTTAAAAAGTCTTCATCAAAGAAATGATCAATTGTGGTCTGATAAGGCGAAGTGCAGGGTCATCACTGAACGCACTCTGAGGTATCGCTGCACTTACATGTATCATCTACATCAAAATACCTCAAATATTTTCTTTTGATCACACCTGCACACTTCATGAATGAATAATTGAACCAAATTCCACAAAATATGGATTTATTTTGCAGGGATTATATTTCCAACCAATTAGCATGGTCCACACATAGTCTGCATTATCTGTGTTCTGCAGCGCTTCATGGGATCAGGAAACCGGACACAGACAGTGAGGTTACCACACGGTTCATGCTGAGAGATCATTTTTGGTAAATGTACACATGTTTCTAGTATTCCAAATTGCAGTAATGTTTTTTTTCCAATACCACTGTAATGCCTCATAGAGGGTAAACTGGATCAGGAAGGCGAGAAAGTTATTGTCCAACGCATTAAAGATTGTGGTTTATTTCTAAGTTAAGTTGGGTTTATGCGCAATAACTTGTTTTTTGATTAAAACAGAACGTGTGGTAACCGTGGCTGGGGTTACCTTTAAATAGCTGACAATGCCACCTTCTGCTAAGGGACAGGGGGAACCTGTGGACCCTTAATCTAAATCTCAATTTATAAGTTTACAATGACAAGGACAGAGGCATGAATTCGAAAATAAATGCTGCTTTATTTCACAAATATAAATGATTCAATGTCAATGTTCAGCAGCTGTCAAAGGGTCAAAGGGCAAATAGGATTTACATCACAGTGTTGGTGTACCCTCCTCAGGTGGGCAGGTCTGGTCCGCTGGGTCACAATGCCTGCCCACTGTGAGGGACAAAGAAAAAAGGAAAACCAAACACCAAAAACAACAAAAGCATGCATCACTCAAACCACAACCTCTTTAAAATAATTACAGTGAGAGTTAACATACACACCCTTAAAAACGGTCACTCCGTACAGGCCCTACACTGAAGTAGCTGCACCGCAGAGGGAGAGGAGGGTAATCTGTAACACAAACCCTTAATTAATTATATTGCCCACAATCTGCACACAAGAAAATAATTGAAATAACATAAACAACAAATAAAACAGTGGCTGGCCTGGTCCCGTATCGCAGGCTGCTTGGCTAGTTATTGGCACAGGCCTCGAATATGCTTGGATCGACGGAGGAACTTCCCTCGTGATTAACCGTGTTCGGGAAACTGGGTTGCGACCGAATTGTCCAAAAATCAGCTCCTATCGTCTTTCCCAAACCAGTAGTCCTTGACCTTTGTCGTCTCTGGGTTAACAATAATGGTTGGGAAAATTCCAAAGGACATAGGAAAAGATGACCGGGCTTCAAGAGAATCCGACTGCACTGACACTGTCAGACGTGTTTATGATGCACCAGCTGATGTTACTAATGTGCGTCTGCTGTGGGGAAACTACAGTTTTCTGTACAGCGGACTACTATAAGAGCATCTAGATACTTTGCACCGTGCTCTATTATGGTGTTCTATGCTTTATGAACGTGGACCACAGAGAAACATATATTCTTCATTAGGTAGGAACTGAAATAAAAGAGTAAAGAGAAACGTATTGTTGTCACTCTAAAGGAGGTTATAAAGGAAGTTTCAAAGCTCCTTTCCTATCATCTTGAAAATTCGAACATCTCTTATAATGGCTGTTGGGGATTAATTTGGTTAGGTATTCAACCTTTGACACAGTTCATCATTTTCTCTTTTCACTGTCTCCTTTCCCATGGCATAGGTCTATGGCCTTGGGTATTGCTGCTATCTCTCTTAAGGAGGGGCAGCTTGGGCGCATTGTCGTTAGTTGATAGTTTATTGTTCAGGGACATCTAGAAGCCCTTCTTTTTAGGAACGTAGGTTCCCTGGCGCACATTATTTTCTATGGACGACAGCTCTAGTTATATTCAGGGTCCATATTTGTTTAGTCTCGCTGATAAAGAATGTTGATTATTACACTCCGAACTAGTTAAAACCTGGAACTACAGAAGAGTTCTTCAGAATTGATTTGGCATCCCTACCGTGTGGTCAAACTGTGGCCCGTGACATGTCTTGTGAATTCTCCGGCTCCAAATAAACCGTCAGTGTTTGCCATCAAAGATCCAGCTCTCCATCGTGTCTCTCTTTGAGCCCTGACTCCAATTGCTTCAGAAGTTTCTCCCACAATGGCTGCCACAGAACGGGTCATTTCACTCCTTTAGGAACCTTCCTAAGCTATACTGGACTGCACAACAAGGTAGATTGGATCATATACCCATGTTGAGTCTAGAAAACTGTAAATGTGTGCATTTTATTATAACTGTGAGTATATTTACAGGGACTGATGCAAGAACCAATAAGCTTATAAACATCAGATATTAAACACAAAGATGTTTACAACTAAATAAATGCCATTAAAGGTTTTTTTTAGTTTTTTTTTTTTTATCCAAGAGATGCTGACTTGAAACCAGTGATATGAAAAGTTACGGCATTTCCTGTTTCTGCCAGAGAGAGGGGAGTTTGGTCCAAAGCCTCCTGCTGTTTTTACACCCTCCATCTGAAAGAAGGGGGCCTCATTCAGCTGCGAGTGTGACTACAGACGGAGTTCACTCCATCATGGAGAGGGCTTGACTCGGTTTGCATTTATAAAGAATGCACAAATGTGTTTAATTGTTAATGTCAGATATGTACTAAGTAAATACATTTGTTCCTGCTACAGGATTAGATTCAGCTTTATTGTTATTGCACAGATTACAGGTACTGAGACAACGAAATGCAGTTTAGCTTCTAAGTGTGCAACAAGCAGTAAAGTAAAAAGTAATGTTCACAATCTACAGAATAAAAGATAGAATGAAGTGAATGATGAATAAACAGTGAGGAGGGGTATGAATACACTAGATATACACAGCAGCCTGAGAGCAGTATGAACAGTGTGTATGAATACACTAGATACACACAGCAGCCTGAGAGCAGTATGAACAGTGTGTATGAATACACTAGATATACACAGCAGCCTGTGAGCAGTATGAACAGTATTAACAGTGTGTATGAATACACTGGATATACACAGCAGCCTGTGAGCAGTATGAACAGTGTGTAAGAATACACTAGATATACACAGCAGCCTGTGAGCAGTATGAACAGTACAGTGTGTATGAATACACTGGATATACACAGCAGCCTGTGAGCAGTATGAACAGTGTGTGTAAATATGCTAAGATATATAAAGTATGAAAACGGTAAGGAGTGCAAGTATAGTATAAAATATATAGATATTAATTTCATGATGATAAACATTGTGGAACAATGATGAAAAATGTGAATGGAAGTGGCAACGTAAAACTGACACAAAACAACAACAAACTTTTGCCGAGCCAATTGGAGAGTTTCATCACCAGCACGGGGTAAAAAACATTAATGAGCGCTCAGCTCGAAATACCAGTGAGTCGTTTCCCATCAAGCATTTTGCTTCTGCTGCTCGTGGAGAGAAACTGCTCCGCCTGACTCTCAAGGCTGCCGGCGTCTTGTCCCGCGAGATTTCAACGTCTCATGCAGTCGAGCCTCCAGAGCAAGTTGGACAAAATTACTAACCATCATGCAACGCACTAGCAAGACGACGGTCGCAATTGTGCAGGTCTGCGTCAGTCTCGCTCATCTCATCATTTTTTTGCATTTTGTAAATTGTGTAACTTGTTGCTGTTAAATACCATCAAACTATGTGCAATATGTGCTATATGTGCAATATATACATTATTATATACATATGCCATTAATAACTGTGTAATATATACCTGGCTGCTACATCCTAAGAACTGTTACAGGATTTGTATTTTGAAAAGTATCTTTTTTTGTATTATATTTTTTATTATATCATAACTTAGTTTTTTTTTAACATATGTAACATTAAGCTGTCTGTGGCTCTTTCCTGCTGTAACAATGTAATTGTCCCTTCTGTGGGACTAATAAAGGTATTCTGGGTGTTTCTCAATCGCGAGTAAAGCTGCTGCAGAGCCACTATTTCAATTGAGTGCCGCCGAAGTACTGTTCCAATGTCCAGCATACTCGGAAATCTACCGAGCCCGGCGTACTTCGTTTGGAGAAATGTCGAGGCTGGACATGTGCAGACTCCGCGGTTTTAAAATCCCCACAATGCTTTGGGCACGGACCAATTTCCCCAAATCTGTGGCGGAAAATGTAAGGCGGTGCCTCTCATATGACGCACACCTGCACACTTGCTCGCCTGTTCCACTCTTTGTTTTCCGAATGCCAGGAAGGATTCTTGCCTTGCTTCTGAAGCAAGACGCTCGGAAGACTTGTGCAACCAAGCAAGC
>NW_011368659.1:0-10517 GCF_000735185.1 Notothenia coriiceps | reverse complement strand
TTGATGCTTTTTACTTTGCAAAGCAGCTCAGGTGATTTGCGGTTGCGATAGAAGGCAGATATAGCAACCTGTTGCTTTCTTCCTCCATTTCATGCTCAGAGATGGCAAAGCCTACCCACATCCTGTTACTCAAAGTAGAGTACACACATCCTTTACTCAAGCTTTAGAAGCTACACACATCCTTGTTACTCAAGCTAGAAGCTACACACTTCCATCCTATTGACTCAAGCTTAGAACGTACACCATCTCTTGTTACTCAAGTAGAAGTACACACTCCTTTACTCAAGTAGAAGTTACACACGATCCATTTACTCAAGTTAGAAGTACCCACATCCGTTTACTCAACGTAGAAGTACACACAATCCTTTTACTCAAGTAGAAGTACACACATCCTTTACCAGAAGAAGTACACACATCCTTTACTCAGGTAGAAGTACACACATCTGCTTACTCAGCTAGAAGGACACATCTCTTACTCAAGCTAGAAGTACACCTTCTTTGACTCAAGGTTAGAAGCTACACAGCATTCCTCGCTTACTCAAGCTTAGAAAGTTAACACACATCCTTTACTCAAGGTAGAAGTACACTTTCTTTACTCAAGTAGAAGCTACACACATCCTTACTCAAGTAGAAGTACACACCTCCTTTACTCCAGGTTAGAGCTACACACATCCTTACTCAAAGAAGAAGTACACATCCTTTACTCAAGTAGAAGTCACATTCTTTACCTCAAAGTAGAAGTACACATCTGCTTACTGAAGTAGAAGAAGCTACACATCCTTTACTCAAGAAAAGTACACACAATCCTTTAACTCATAGTAGAAGTACACACATCCCCTTATACTCAAGTAGAAAGTACACATTCTTTACCTCAAAAAGTAGAAGTAACACATCCTTTACTCAAGTTTAGGAAGCTACAGATACTTCTGGTTTTTAAAAATACTCTGTTGAAAGATCTACTGACTAAACTAGAAAGTACAAGGATATTGGTGTTAACATGTAAGAGCAGAAAGTACAGGTATTGAGTTCAACATGTAAGAAGTAGCAAAGTACAGGTATTTTGTGTTCAAACAATGCTAAGAAGTAGAAAGCTACAGGTTTATTTGTGTTCAACATGTAAGAAGTAGAAAGCTTCAGGGTATTTGGGTTCAAAAGTAAGAAGTCAAGAAAAAGTGTCAGGAAAAATAAGTTAGTGGATAAATGTCAGCTGGATACCAGAAGCGTTTACTAGTTCAGCTAACAAAGTATTGCACGTTCCACTTCTTCGGCTCCTTCTGATCGAGCAGGACTCTTCGGGTGCGTTAAAGGCGCTTTCTGAGTTTTTGAGCTGGGATGTTGTTGTGACGGCAGATCTGCCTTCTCAGTCTGATTAGCGTCCGACAGCTGCGGAGACGCTAATAGCAGGTTAGCTTCGGTAACTCTCCGCTTAACTTAATTGCGTCTGCGTCAGAGAAAGTGATTCTTTCCGTCAACAGGAAGTAAAATGTCGTTTGTGAGGTTACAGGAGGAAGGAGATACAGCAGCAGAGGCAAGACTCAGGGGAGTCGCATTCAAAGCAATTTAAACCATTTTTTTATTGCCTGTCAGAGAGGATGCAGTGGTGGTGTTGCTGTGTGCTGTGTGTGTGCTGTGTGGTGTGTGGTTGTGCTGCTGTGTGTCGGTGTGCTGTCTGTGTGTGATGTCTGTCTGTCTGCTGTCGTGTCTGTGCTGTTGGTGCTGTGCTGTGCTTGCTCTCGTCTGTCTGTCTTGTGTGTGTGTGTGTGTGTGTGGTGTGTGTGTCTGTGTGTGTGTGTGTGTGTGGTGGTTGTGTGGTTGTGATGTGTGTGTGTAGCTGCCGATGGTTAATGCAGAAGTGATGTGCTTGCCTTGTAAATTACTCGTAGTAAAGTACCTCAAACACTGTGGGTAGCTTTTGCCATCATAGATGTCATTATCATTTGGAACATGATGGAAACCGGAATCTGTTCGAGCAGGGATTGTTATGAAATCGGTTAGAATAACTCCTGCGCCAGCCTCCACAGACTCACTGCCTACTGCGCGATAGTCTTGTATATTTAGATGATGTCTGTCTGCTGTGCTGTAAACGAGCCCCATCTGAGAGACCAGAATGACTATAACATGTAGATTCATCGTGCGAGCAGAAGTTCAAACGCCTCAACATGTAATAATGTGCAACCTTCCCTCCTCCCTCCTCCTCTCCTCTTCCCTCCTCCTCCTCCCAGAGCCGTTATGCATGCGACGAGGGACGCGTCCAATCGTCTCTTTTTTATTATTAAACAAGCACACTGATCACATCTTGATAACTTGGATGCAGTAATAAAAAAGGAAGCGTCGCACACATTCAACCTTATGTGCCAAAATCCAAAAGTTTCCCTCATTTTGCCAGCCCCCGCTAAAATGAACATTAAAGAAGCCTGGTTTAAGACTCAGATTATTAAAAAGATGGGGTTTAACTTTATATTTAATCTCTCCAGGCCGGAAACATATCAGGCAGTTTCTGTTGAGGCCTTCTCAAAGATTTCAGCGAGTTAATTAAAACTGCTCCGATCTTCTGAGGACTCCACTGCAGAGAGCTGAGTGACAATGATCACACACACACACACACACACACACACACAACACACACACACACACACACACCACTCACAGACACACACAACACACACACACAGACACACACACACACACACACACACACACACAACACACACACACACACACACACACCACACACACACACACACACCAACACACACAAACACACAGACAGACAGACAGACAGACAGAACACAGAAAAACACAAACCCACACACCACACACAAACCACAACACACACACACAACACACACACCACACATACACACCACACACACACAACAACACCACACACACACACACATTACACACCACACACACAACCACACACACACACACACACCACAACAACACAATACACACCACCACACACACAACACACACACACCCACACACACCACACACGTGCGGCGAGCACAGAGGCCATGTGATGACGGCTGGATCTATTTAATGCTTAACTGTAGAAACGTAACCTAGAAGGATGAATCACTTTAATTAACCGGGGAGATGTTTAAATAAGAGAAGAGAGGAATACGAAAACACTGTGTGAGCAGACAGAAGTGGAAGCATCGGCACAGAGTTAATGGCGTAATACAATTGAGTGGAGATTTGTCTTTCAATACAGATAACTTCCTCTTCCTCCTCTTCTGTTGCATGAATGTTATACAAGGCAGGGGTAAAGCGATATTATGGGAATTAAGTTGAAAAGCATGTTGTGTGAACTCGGTAAAACAGGCTTCACAAACTGAGGTTAAAGGTCAGAATGCCCATCTTTAGGAGGTTCAGGTAAACTGTTCTTGATCTGAAGTGGAATAGGGTTAGAAGTTACGATGTCGAAATTGGACAAAAGTTAAAACTCCTCTCTTAAATAGAAAATAACAAGGTCAATGCCTCTGAGGCCCGCCACACGGCAGCTACCCATTCGCTTTGAAGGGGGTGACGTCACGCTTTTCAGAACTGTATTGTGGTCCCGCCGCTTTGCTCGCGCCGCTTTGCTCGCGCCGCTTTGCTTGCGCTGAAAGTTGAGAAAAGTTCAACTTTTGAAGCGAGCAACGGAAGCGTCAGCCAATCGAATCATATGCCAGTGCAAGCTCTAGCCAATCAAACCGCGTGCTTGTGTGTCTGGGGCGGGAGATTCATGTGATTGGTTGTTGGTCGCGCTCCAGACACGCCCACCGGCAAGCTTTCACGCATGCTGCCGTGTGGACGTACCGTGACTGCAGGTTTCCTGTTTCTATTACGATATCCTGCAAACAGCCCACACGTTAACTCTCTGCTGTGTTTCTGATGCAGCTTGAAGAGTCCCTCGCTCTGTCCGAAACAACAACAGGTTTTCAATTTGCCCAGAATACTACGAGTAGTTTGTACATTTGTTATGAAGCAATTATATCATATACTCAGCAATTAAGTCATGAAATAGAAGAAGACATGAAGAGTTAATGAGAGCACACACACACACACACACACACACACACACACACACACACACACACACACACACACACACACACACACACACACACACACACACACACACACACACACACACGTTATTTATTCATTTCAAAATGGAGCCTTGCAAAACCCAATTTCCCCTGGGATGAATAAAACAAATCTGATTCTGATTAAATTAGCTCAACCATAACAAAGTACAACATTAAAATGATGGGACATTTATTTGTTGGTGTTTTTATATTCTGTCAAATGAAAGTGTGGAAAGCCTCTGAAATACTACTGAGTACTTTTATACCTAAAGTACTTTTTGCTGTACTGGAGTATTTTTAGACCATGGCACTTTTTGTTGTGCATTCATCAGATGTTTGACATGCTGAAGCTCACGCAGTAAAGACTCACACTTGTCCTGATTGCTTACATTTGAAATGTTTTCCCAACTGATTCATTTCCTGTAAATGAGAGGCAACATGTGTTACATAAAGCTGCCATTCAGCTTTTGATTTCACTTCAATCAAAACAAAGCCCTTCAGAAGACAACATATGTTTCCTGGTACGCACCAACACATTACATTTAGAGATTTAAAGACATTAAAAACAATCATTCTATAACTCTGCAATAAACATACTTCACTATCACCTGGCTGCTATTTGAGACAACTGCTACTGGTGATGGATGTGTATTTTGTAAATTGTGTAAATTCTAGTTTCTTGTTAATATATGTTTTATTTTGTTTCTTGAGGGACATGAAGCTGTCTGTGGCTCTGTTCTTGCTGTAACAGTTTGCCCTCTGTGGGACGAATAAAGGTCTTCTGATGTTTTATTCTGAGGAAGTCTGGGTTAAAGAAATTAATGGAAATGTTTTTTACTGCTTTTGAATGCATGTTTTTACAAATGCCAATTCCACCTTCAGTTGTATTGTCTAAAATGTTGTTGTTTAAGCATTTAGTGACTGTGTGTTCAGTAAAACAGCATCAACTGGTTATTTTCTGGACCAATGATTTGAGCAACAGATTAACACTAAAACCGCCAACGGTTACATTTTACCCGCAGCTGTTTCTTGATTGTATGTAACTTTTTTTCAACAAAATATTCAAGTCTCCCAGTCTGTGACTTTTCCTGAGTGTGTTATGTAGCATCCTCTGTAAATGGTCAATATGAAGTCAGATTGAAGAAATGGCCATTTATACCCATCAGCACCAGCGGGTTATATTTACCTTATAGAAAAGGCAGTGATTCTTGCGCCATTGCTATTGCTAAACATAAACATGACGTGTTGCTATAGCAACGCCTGTTGTTTACTGTGGTTCCTTATAGAGAGATAGATAGAGAGAGAGCGATAGATAGATAGAGAGAGAAATAGATAGAGAGATATAGAGAGATAGATAGATAGATAGAGAGAGAGATAGATAGATAGAGGGATGGATAGATAGATAGATAGATAGATAGATAGATAGATAGATAGATATAGATAGATAGAGAGAGAAGATAGAGAGACACTTTTAGCGATATGTTATACTTCATACTATCTGCACACTAGATATCATATGAAAAGCTGAGAGTCCACAGATTATATTGGTATAAGTTTCATCACTGTGCGATCAAAAGCTCACTCTTAACCCTGTGTTCTAGTATAATAAATAAAAGAACATTGTACCTTGAAAATCAATGCATTCTAATAGCGGGTACATTTTACCCATTGGCAGTTTTAGGTATACAGCGACCCCTGGAGGTTCTAGTGTTAAAGAGTCCCTTTACAGACCTTAGTGTTAGAGTTCTCTGATTCCAGGCCTCCATACTGACATGAATTGAGAATGACTTGAGAATGACTTGAGAATGACTTCAGAATGACTTGAGAATGACTTGAGATTGACTTCAGGATGACTTCAGAATGACTTGAGAATGACTTGAGAATGACTTCAGAATGACTTGAGAATGACTTGAATACACCCAGCAGTCGCTCACCTACTGGTGGAAAAACATTTAAAACTCACGGTTGATTTTTCCCTTTTTGTTGTCTATAATTATTTCTGCAGCCTAATGAACCCTGATTCCTGCCGCCTGATGAGTTCTGTGTGAGTAGAAAAAGATAATTTCCCAGTTTGAGACGCTTTAATCAGAGCCTTTTGTACTGAAGAGACACTCAGTGTAAAGTGAATCCACTTATTTCCAAACGTCCCAAAGACACCCCCCCATTACTCATCAATGATTGAGGTTCATTAAGGGACGTCTGCAGAGAGCACAGTGAGGGGGAGCATTAAAATACTGAAGGAGAAATGTCCATCACAGGTCCACGTAACGAAGGAACTACTATTTTATTTATTTTGTATTCTAACCTTTTGTGCTCTTAACCTTTTTTATTTGATTGAGTTTTCTCCTCATAGCATTGTGAAGCACCTTGAGATGACGTTGTTTTTAAAGTGTGCTATATAAATGAAATGTATTATTATTATAACTAACCTCAGAGGACCAACCAGAGTCAAGACCAGAATAAATGAAGACCAAATCCAGAGAAGACCGAGTCCTGTTCAAGACCAGAAACGTGCTTCCAAAGCTAACCCTCTAAAACACAGCCTGGATAACAGCTATGTTTCAAATAAAGATGGACGGAAACGAGATGAATGCTCTGACCATGTGACTGAATGAAAGCTTTACACATAACAAAGAAAGGAACAACTAAACTCAGAGGACCACCAGAGAACCAGAGGACCACCAAAAGACTAACCTCAGAGGATCACCAGAGAACCAGAGGACCACAAGACCAACAAAAGGCAACCAGAGGACCACCAGAGGACCAGAGAACCACCAAAAGGCTAACCTCGGAGGACCACCAGAGGGCCAAAGGACCACCAAAAGACTAACCTCAGAGGACCACCAGAGAACCACAAGACCACCAAAAGACTAACCTCAGAGGACCACAAGACCAACAAAAGACTAACCTCAGAGGACCACCAGAGGACCACAAGACCACCAAAAGACTAACCTCAGAGGACCACCAGAGGACCACAAGACCAACAAAAGACAACCAGAGGACCACCAGAGATCCACATTAGGTGCAATAACTCTATGTACTGGATCAACATCTGATATCTAGAAGGCTTGGTCTGAATGCGTCCTAAAGATCAACTCTCAAGACCAACTGAATCCATTACATCACATTTAGCTGAGCATTTTATCCAAAGCCACTTACAATAAGCGCAATAACCATAAAGATTCAAACTTCGAACAACAGGATATATTCACTTCAAGAGAGTCATATCATAGTAAGAGCTGGTGAACCAGTTACAGGGCCTACATGTTGTTGGAGAATTTAATTTGGCAAGGTACAATCCAAACAGAAGGGTTTTCAGATTGCGACGGACGATATGCAGATTTGGTCTTGATGCTTCTGGTCTTGACTCTATTGGACCTGGCTTTAGACTTGACTTGGACTGGATTTAGTATTGGAAAATAATACTTAATCCAGTCTAAAGCCAGGTCCAATAGAGTCAGGACCAGAAGTGGTCAAGACCAAGTCAAGACCAAATCCAGAGAAGACCGAGTCCTGTTCAAGACCAGTAACACAGTGATGAGTTTCCAAAGCTAACCCTCTAAGACACAGCCTGGATAACAGCTACGTTTCAAATAAAGATGGTTGCTCTGACCAACAGAGACACGCTCTGTACACCTTTTCCCTACAAGAAACGCTTCTGTTCACGTTTCCAATCACGACTCCCATAACGTTTCCCTAATTAACATTTGAGCACACCTGAAGAAGCTGATGCATCATCCTCCGATCCACAGGCAGGCAGGTCCGGCCCGACAGCAGCTCTAAACCTGACTCATTTCTGCTGCTTCTGTTTCAACATCGATCTCTTTCATTAGATACACAGAAGAACTCAGGACTCTGCAGACCATCGACATGCACTAACACACTACAGGAGAGGGAGCACCACAGAAGAAGACCTCTGTGTTATGCTCCTGTTAGTTTTCTAATCCTCTACAGTGGATGACATTTATTTGAGAGATTCATCGTCAGATAAAAGTCAAATATACCTCCACGCTGAGGGAAGCTGCTGTGAGCCAACACACTCCAGTCAATGGTGTCTCAGTGTGTGTGTGTGTGTGTGTGTGTGTGTGTGTGTGTGTGTGTGTGTGTGCATTGTTAACACATGAACAG
Source organism: Notothenia coriiceps (assembly GCF_000735185.1). Classification (NCBI taxonomy): domain Eukaryota; kingdom Metazoa; phylum Chordata; class Actinopteri; order Perciformes; family Nototheniidae; genus Notothenia; species Notothenia coriiceps. Next base: position 2,310 of record NW_011368659.1, on the reverse strand, counting down.
CTCCTCCTGGGGGGGGGGGTTCAGGGCTAATATGTAGTGGCAGACCAGTCGGCTGATGAGAGACTGAGTCAACGAGGAAACACAGAGCGAGGAAACACAGAACGAGGAAACACAAAACGAGGAAACACAGAACGAGGAAACACAGAGCGAGGTGACACAGAACGAGGAAACACAGAACGAGGAAACACAAAACGAGGAAACACAGAACGAGGAAACACAGAACGAGGAAACACAGAGCGAGGTGACACGGCATGTTTCTGTTTTTCCTATTGTGAGAAAAGGAAGTAAAACATCATTGTGGGTCCTACATATCGCTTTATATTATTCAACATGTATGTTATTATATGTTCTTGCTGGTCTTGCTGGTCTTGTTTATAGTAAATGTATTCTTAGTAATTGAATTATAAAAATCTAAGTTTTGGGATTTCAATTTTTCCAATTTATTTATTTTTACATTTAATTTGTATTAAAATCCTTTTTTTTTAATGTATATATTTTTATTTTTTGTTCGGATATTTGTTATTCCAGAAATATGAGTAGCAAACAGAGCACCAGACGGCAGAGACAGCTTTGTTTTGGGGTGGGTCTGACTGAAACTGAGATTTCAGAGTTTATTTTTTCCGTAGAGGAAGTAAAGAAACTCTGGATTTATTTGTTGTTTGAGGTGCAATATGTGACTCAGCAGCTTTAACACATGAAGACACTATTATTTCCTGCTTCGCTCTGATGCAGTATTTTCACAGGAAAGTGGGCGGGGTCTAATTTTGTCCAGAAGTGATGTTAACATGCACTCTGAGTCAAAAAGCACAGACAAAAGTTGGAACACTTCTCACGCTCAACAGAGAGGTGCAGGGATGAGTCCTAAACCCACATGACTCAGCATTTCCTCACTTCCTGTCCCCTGGTCTGGAGGAGGTCAATGGTTCTCTGAATGTGTTTTGTTTGAATTGATCCTGAGTCTCCTTACATAAAGTGTTTCTACTGATGGAAATATGTTCACATGCAAACTAAGGGTGTCAGGTTTAATCAGAGTCACAGACCTGGCGTTGTGTTCAGGTTCAACACGACATCCTGGTACAGAGCCAAACCCTTAATCAAAACACGATGCGTTCAAGTTCAAACCTAATTGTCTGGGAAATGCAGAGCAGCTCAACATCAGAGAGGGTGATATCAAATATGGAAACTCTGGACAGAGGGTTTTTATCCTGAATCCTCAGATGTTATCACGGTATGTGTCAAACACAAACTTACTGAAATAAGATTTGACTAATAAAACCAAAGAAACACATTTTCTTTTTAAAAGATTAATGTAAAAGCAAGAAGAAACCCCCAGTGAATTATTATTATTTATATATCTATATATATTAATTGGTTTGAAGTGAAAATAAGTCAGAGCAGGGCTTCTTCCCTCCAAGGACATCCAGTGATGACCTGCTTGGATCAATTCTTTAGTATTAACACTCGGAGCAGGTGTGACATTTTCCAGGAGAGGATGTCTCATTTAGGAACAAAAGGCCATGAGGGTGGAGCTGAGCGTAAAGAAGCTCCTTCATCATTACAATGGGAACAGAGAAATGCCAACTTACTGACGAGTCATCGGTTAAATCCACATTTCAGCTCCTATATATATGTGATGATGCTAATGAGCTTCAGATAAGATAAGATATATTCATTGGTTTAAAGTCTAAAGAAGTCACGAGTCATTGGTTTAAAGTCTAAAGAAGTCACAAGTCATTGGTTTAAAGTCTAAAGAAGTCACGAGTCATTGGTTTAAAGTCTAAAGAAGTCACGAGTCATTGGTTTAAAGTCTAAAGAAGTCACGAGTCATTGGTTTAAAGTCTAAAGAAGTCACAATTCATTGGTTTAAAGTCTAAAGAAGTCACGAGTCGTTGGTTTAAAGTCTAAAGAAGTCACGAGTCATTGGTTTAAAGTCTAAAGAAGTCAAAAGTCATTGGTTTAAAGTCTAAAGAAGTCACGAGTCATTGGTTTAAAGTCTAAAGAAGTCTTTTTGATTTTGATATTAATGGTATTTCTACATATAGAAACAAGGCCACAAGCTGAGCAGATATTTAGTCTGTAAGTTAAATTAGTTTCCCTGAAGGACAGAAAGGAATTCAGCTTTACATCCAATCTGAGAGAAGAGAGTGCTTTCTGAAGGTTAGACATTCACAGTCTCTAACTTATTTAGTATCCGAGCTGGAAGAAGGGCTTCTTCCCTCCAAGGACATCCAATGATGACCTGCATGGATCAATTCTTTAGTATTAACACTCAGAGCAGGTGTGACATTTTCCAGGAGAGGATGTCTCATT
>NW_011368658.1:0-2003 GCF_000735185.1 Notothenia coriiceps | reverse complement strand
TAATCAGCAAAAGGGCGCATATTATTAAAGGGCGCGTAATCCCGCATTTTCCACACAAAGTTGAGAAAAAAAAAAGTTAACTCATCTTGACGTGAAGTAGTGATGATGATGACGCGACGTCGTCAGCTCGCGCATCACAGAAGGTAAACAACACCTTAGAGTGAACGTAAACTATTCTTCACCCCGGGCAACTGTGTGTTGGAGCATAAGAGAAAATCGACGGTGACGACCCACTTTGATTCATTCAAACTATCGAAAATGCTTTCTGCTGCTGCGGACAAGAAAGCCAAAGAACTCACGTTCACCGAGGCATCAACCTCCAAAACCCTTTCGAGGGCTACAAGAAACGAAGTGAGTAGCCTACAAGATTGAAGCTGGTCAGATAACGAACGAGTAAATGAAAACAGAATGAGCCGGAGAAGTGTGTGTGTGTGAGTGAGTGTGTGTGTGTGTGTGTGTGAGAGAGAGTGTGATTAAAATAGCCCAATTGCAATTTACAATAAATAAACATTGAATGTGTTTAATTGAATAGGAAAGGGGTTTAACGTTAGTGGCAGGGTGTGTGTGAGAGAGAATAAATAAGACAGCCCAATATTTTAAAAAAATCTATTCTTTTTCGCAACTTTCCGCATATTTTGCAACTTCCCGCAATTTCACCGCATAAAATCACATATTGAGTACAATCAATGATTTAAGAGAAACTCGCTAAATGTATTTAAAGCAGACAAATCAAATTAAAGGTTGTGGATTTTTTTCCGTTTTCACAAATAAAAATATGATAGCTTTGCATTAGTGCTGCCATATTGCGATGAGATATGATTCACAATATTGATGGTATTTCTGAATCGTCATTATAATTGAAAAACGTTTTGTAGATCAGTACCAAACGAACATGTTTTGTAGAGTCAATCTAAAGAACACCATCTAAAGGCAAGGATATCTCTGCAGCTCCGTTATACTTCATTCAGATATTTCAAAATGTTTGCCTCAAACATATATTTATTGTCCCTCCTGTGATTCGAACATAGCAATATTGCAAAATCGATAACATTTGAAATCATGTTGCAGCCTCCGCACATCTAAAGCACACGTTCCTGCAAAATAATGGAGGCACATTTTCCTCTCTTTGCCTCACCATTTGAATGTTTTATTTCTTTTCCACAGCCTCCTCTTCTTTCTTTATGATGAATTACCATTATCCACCATCTGCCTCCCACGCTCACAGGTCACTCTGATCAGGATGACCGTGGATTGTGGAGCGTAATCACATGTATACAAACAGCTCTGTAATTATACGCTCTGTTACCCTGCAGAGTGAGTCACCACATGAATGGGATTGTGTTTTTCTGTTCTTCCCATTCCAACACACAAAAGAGTCCGTCCCATGCATTGTTACTTTTAGCTTATCGCTGATATTATCCCATGATTACGACACCTGAACAGCCCCGTCTGGTTTGAGGCTTTTCCAGATGTTGAACCTGCTGCAGGGGTTTGAGCACGAGAAGAGCAGCAGAGGTGGGAAGTAGTGGAGTACAAATACTTTGTTACTGTACTTAAGTCATACTTGCCAACCTTGAGACCTCAGGAATCGGGAGCATTTCAAAACCACCGCGGGGGGGGGGGGGGGGTTGCTAGTGGATTGCCGGAGCTGTATTAGATTACCATTAACATGCTTATTGCAGTTGTAAGTGCACTGTCTTGATGGAGCATATGTGTGGGCAGGAAAGGAGTGAGCAGAGGGTAGAGTTGTTGATTGTTGTTTAGTTTTCTGTGACTCTCTTCCTCACCCTCTCAGACTTTCAGTTGCGCGCGCTGCTAAAGATACTTGCTACCATGGAAACTAAAAAATGGTGTAGCTATATTGAAGTCCGAGTGGAAATAGTCCTGAGTAAATCAGATTTGGTCAGAAATCGGGAAAAATGCGGGAGAAATATAACCCCGGGAGGAAACCGGGAGGGTTGACAAGTATGACTTAAGTACATGTTTCTGGTATCAGTACTTTA
>NW_011368657.1:0-3203 GCF_000735185.1 Notothenia coriiceps | reverse complement strand
TTCTCATCGGTTCTCATCTGGAACCGAGTTTCGGTTCCCAACCCTAGTCGTACTACATGCGGTGTGTTTTGCATATCTCTCAGTAGCCAACGATCTGTAATAAATGTAGTCTACATTTCATAAGAGGTGCAAAACCTGAGCATTTAAAATCGCATTTGAACTAAATGCTGATATAATCTGTATTGTTGATTTAATGTGTGAACGAGGCCATATAGAGAAGGCTAAGCTGTCATCATTAGGCTGTGCTGTTGGAGTGGTGAGCAGGCCTATGTTTTTGGATATTTGTGGAGTCAGGGGGTCCATGAGTGTTTTTTTATTGGTGGTCCTTGGTATGACAAAGTTTGAGAAACACTGATCTAAAGTAACAGACAGAGAATCAGCACTTTGGAAACAGGGCTGAAACAGAGGGGATTATGGGTAATGCTACAATGATCTGTCTGGTGTTTCAGCCAATCAGAGGCAGGCTCTGGATATATCTGAGGCCTGTGATACATTGATGAGAAAGAGTATAACAGGGGAGCTTGAGCAGTGGAGGAGCATCAGAGTAGTCAGTAACAGCTGTTTCCTGTGTCCTGCAGCCACCTGCTGGTCACAGCCTCCCACATGTACTGCCTGCGGGAGATCGCCTCCAGGAAAGGGTTCTCCTACATCCAGTCCCGACAGGCTCTGAACTCAGTGGTGAAGATCACATCCAAAAAGAAGCACCCTGAACTCATCACCTTCAAGTTCGGCAGCAACAACTCAGCGGGGGTGGAGATCTCCGCTGTGGAGAGGTGTGTGTGTGTGTGTGTGTGTGTGTGTGTGTGTGTGTGTGTGTTTGAGAGAGTGTGTGTGTGTGTGTGTGTGTGTGTGTGTGTGTGTGTGTGTGTGTGTGTGTGTGTGTGTGTGTGTGTGTGTGTGTGTGTGTGTGTGTGTGTGTGTGTGTGGTCATCTCATTTCTGTTTTCTCCTCTCAGATATTTAATACCGAACGCCGGCGACGCCACGAAGGTGATCAAGCAGCAGATCATGAAGGTGCTGGACGCTCTGGAGAGCTCATAGAGGGGGGGGGGGCTCCAACTGGACACTAACTGTTAGAGGAGGAGGAGAGTCTGTCTGTCCTCCTGCAGAGAGACTGTGTGTGTGAGGACACACTGAGTGTGTGTGGTGCTCCGCAGTCATCAAACATCTCACACTAACTTAAAAACCTCCGTCATGGTTTCCTTTGATCAAACATCTCCCTCTGAACACCTTGACCCCTGGCCGACCTCTGGAGCCCCTCCGTCAGGTCTCTCTGCTTCCTCTCAGACCTGAGGCCTCTGTGTTTGGGTCTGGAAGTTAGAGAGCTGTAAACACACCTACAGTAAAGTTCCTGTTAGCTGTAGTGATATGTATTCCTCTGTATCACACGTGTTGCTCCAGACTGTGGGTGATATCAAAGAATTCAGAAATGGCAAAAATATTCTACATTTTCTGAGATTATAAATTCCTAAATTTACGAGAAAGAAAATCAGGAATATTTAATTTTTCCTTTAAACTTCAGATAATTTTTTTTCACATTTATGAAGTTTTTTCTTGTAAATCTTAAGTTATTATTCAAAAGGGAAAACAATTCAAATTTACAGGAAAATAAATGATTATTATTTTTTATTTTGGGATTTATGAGTTTTTGGTCATAAAAACCTTTGAGTGATATTTCCAAACCCTTGCTCTCTGTAACTGAACGTCACCCCTCCTCTGACCCGGTCTCATATTGATGATTCCCCCTCGGCCCTAATGCGCCTTCATGACTCTCTGCTTCCTCATCTCATAGCAGCCCCTCTGACTCTTTCTCTTACATCAGTTAAATAATACCTGGTGAAGGTGAATGAAATGACCTCTGGAGGCGACCTGCTGAGGAGAAGGTCTCTGTCACACAGCTGGGTAGAGACAGTTTGTAAAAAGTCTTTATAAATATATCTCTGTTCTCTGTCCATGTATTCATACTAGCTTTAGTTTGCTTGCCACTGTTGCCTTCGGCCTCATAACGCTCCTCTGACTCTTCCTCGCTTCATCTTACTTATGTGTCCTTTGTGTGGAGATGTGTCGGCTTTACCTTCCTGACGTCCGTCTGGAACTCAAAGGGGAGAGACCCTCAGAAAGTGGATCCTCACTCTTCAGAGCGTTCCCTGTACCCACGCATCGTCTGTGATGTTCCACTATCCACAGGCAGAGCAAATGCAACACGTCTCCAGGGTCATCTGCACCTTCCTGTCCTGCTTTCACTTCCTCAGCCTTTCTGTTTCTAATAAAGGGAGATTATTACACTGTGTGGAAGAGTTTCATTCAGACAGCATGATGAGTCCATCAGCAGGAGAGCACTCTTTAAAGTAGAGACACTACACACTGATATACACCTGAACATCAGCAGGAGAGCACTCTTTAAAGTAGAGACACTACATACTGATATACACCTGAACATCAGCAGGAGAGGACTCTTTAAAGTAGAGACACTACATACTGATATACACCTGAACATCAGCAGGAGAGGACTCTTTAAAGTAGAGACACTACATACTGATATACACCTGAACATCAGCAGGAGAGGACTCTTTAAAGTAGAGACACTACATACTGATATACACCTGAACATCAGCAGGAGAGGACTCTTTAAAGTAGAGACACTACATACTGATATACACCTGAACATCAGCAGGAGAGGACTCTTTAAAGTAGAGACACTACTGATATACACCTGAACATCAGCAGGAGAGGACTCTTTAAAGTAGAGACACTACATACTGATATACACCTGAACATCAGCAGGAGAGGACTCTTTAAAGTAGAGACACTACATACTGATATACACCTGAACATCAGCAGGAGAGGACTCTTTAAAGTAGAGACACTACATACTGATATACACCTGAACATCAGCAGGAGAGGACTCTTTAAAGTAGAGACACTACATACTGATATACACCTGAACATCAGCAGGAGAGGACTCTTTAAAGTAGAGACACTACATACTGATATACACCTGAACATCAGCAGGAGAGGACTCTTTAAAGTAGAGACACTACATACTGATATACACCTGAACATCAGCAGGAGAGGACTCTTTAAAGTAGAGACACTACATACTGATATACACCTGAATATCAGCAGGAGAGGACTCTTTAAAGTAGAGACACTACATACTGATATACACCTGAACATCAGCAGGAGAGGACTCTTTAAAGTAGA
>NW_011368656.1:28729-34979 GCF_000735185.1 Notothenia coriiceps | reverse complement strand
CAGGGCAAACAATTACATTAAGCCATTAGAAATCGACGATCGGGCTCGATGTATGGTTAAATATAGCTGTAGGCTATCGATTTTCATAGATGAGAGTAACATCTACGTCACTTTACGGCCCTGCCCACTTTTGGGGAAACCAACGCTGTCATTTGAACGGCGATCGAGCCTGAAGCCACAGAGATCTTCTGTTACTGTCCTTTCTTCTTAGAGGAAGTACAGAAACACGTAACTCTGGATTTGTTTTAATGTTTGTTGGGCAATAAACGACCCAGCAGCTTTTTGGCATGATACAACTATTATTTTCTGCCTCGCTCATGAGAGTAACAGCTGGAGAAATGACAGCCTTGCCTACTGATTTTAATTTAACCATATATCGAGACCGATTGTTGATTTCAAATGATTGAATGTAATTGTTTGCCTGTCTGGCCATTGTAATCGGGCTCTTTGAAGATCCAAATATCCACGGTTTTCAAAAAATTCTGATCGGATTGGCAAAAACTTCAGAATTTGTATTGACCGTCATTCAAATGACAGCTTTGTTTCCCCCCAAAAGTGGGCGAGCCGTACATTTTCGCCCGGAAGTGACATGTGTTACTCTCATCTATAGGATAACTTTCCATCATTACAATTATCTAGATTATTTGTCAGTAACAAAAAAAACAATCAGTCATTCATTTTAATATAAATACAATATTCATTATTATTTTTAAGTTGTGGATCGATTCAGGATGATAATATTCGATACAAAAAAAAGAAGGTATCCCATCTTCTTGTTGTCTGTTACAAAATTGAAATTGCCCCTTCAAAATATGTGTGTTGCTTAATGTTACTTTACTGAAAACATCAGTCACTGAAAATTGTTCCATGTCTTATAGGATGTCTGGAGGAGATCTTTAAGTATCAGGAAAAACAGGAACCAAATAATCAATTTTATTAAGTAATGTCCCAAACTCCCAAACTCAATTCCAATTTGACTTAATCAATAATTGCCACACTAAAATATACAAACATGATACAAACTTCAGATTAAGAACTATTCCGTAGGGTCCTGGAGACCCACCTTGTAATCACAGCTTCCCTGCTGTGGATACCCCATTCTCCCTCTTGGTTTCCTGTCAGACCTCCCCGATGTACTATTACATTAATATTCAAAATATACGGAAAACGAGAAAGAATTTCCTTAGGCTCCAAACCCACAGAATGTTGCTCATGATTCCTTCTTCTTCTCTCCAGCCAGCTGAAGAGCTGCAGTTTGTTTGGTGTGAGCTGCTGTCAGAGGCTCTGGGCGCTCTGTGGACCAGCAGTGTGACCTCTGACCCCGACCTCTGGCTGAAATGGGACCCACTGAGCCCCAAGACCAAGACAGCTCCAAAGCTGCAGCACGGAGCAAAGAACATGGTACTGACCTAACATCTCATGCTGCTCTTACTGTATATACTATAATTATTATTAAGGGATTTCTTGAAGAGTAACACATGGCCATGTTGTTTTCAGGGACCAGCCTTAATGAGTAAAGCCGTGTGGTCCTATTGCATGCTGGGAGTTCTCTGCAGCAGTGAGACTGGAGGTGCATGGGAACCGTCAGGAGCAGCCCTCCTCTCCCTGTCCCATGTCACCCTGGGGGAGTGGAAGGAGAGGATCCAGCAGCTGCAGGACGTGACTGCTGTGCTGTGGGACAACATGGCCATCCCTGCTCTGGCTGAGTTCAGGTAGGTCAAACACGTTTTAATGTTCTCCAATGCTGCTCAAAAACAAGTAAAACAAATAATGAAATGTGTTTTTTTCTTTTGTAATAAGTAAAGAAATCTGTGAAAATTAGCTTGGGAAGATCTCTTGAAATAAGATGGAATATTTAGATAAAGGAGATCTTATAATTGGTCGGGAAAACTTATTTTTAACTATATTTACATGAATCAGGAAATGTTGTTTCAAAATAAGCCAGAAATGCTCAACAGTGTTCTGTTTTCTGATCTTAGTTGGTGGATTTCTAATAAAAATGTGGTTTCTAAAATCAAGTAAGATTCATTTATTGAAACAAGATGATCCATCTTTTACACATACCACATTAGTTTAAAAACCTTGTATAAAAACTTCACCCGAGATCCAACTCAAAATAAGAGTCTTTAACTTAACAAGATACTTCAGAAGCATTGTCTAAAAAGTCCCTCTATCTCACTGCATTGTTACTTCGTACATTATTATGTCTCATATCAAGTGTAAAGACATATTCTGACCCGATAATAGACAATACTTGGATATACTTGGATAGATTTCTGGTTTTTACAGTGTAGCATTTATCATCTTGGGGCTTACTAACCCTCCGTCCTCTCCAGGGGCACAGACTTCCGTCTCCAGGGGGCTGTGCTGCGCCGCCAGCTGCAGAGCATGGCGGACCTGCTGCCCCCCAGCCTGCAGGAGGGCTTCATGGAGAGCTGCGAGAGCCTGGTGGAGGACTTGGACCCTCTGATAGCGGCCCAGGAGATCCAGACCGTCTTCAGGGACTTCCTGCCCCCCAACGTGCTCCCTGACGGCCTGCTGGAGGCCTGCAGCGCCTGCCTTCAGCAATACGTCCAGAGCAAGGTCCAAGGCTCCAACCAGCCCGCCCAGTCCGGAGTGTTCTGGGTCAACATGGGCCTGCTGCAGATCAAAGCCTGGACCCCACAGACCATCTTTGACCCGGCTGTGAAGAGGGCCTACAAACTCAACTACGCCCAGCAGGAGGTGAGCAACTGATGGTTTTTATCAAATGTTATTGAATGAAAACAATTTTTTTACATTTTTAAAATATTGAAAAAGGGTGTTCACCCTAACCCTGTACAACCTTTGTCCTGGTTTGAGTGTCTATACAACAGATAGTCTTAAGGTGTAACCAAGATTGAGGTAATAATGCTAATTCCAATTCATTACTTATCTTTTTTTTTATTATTTATTGTCAAAATTGTCAGTCAAAAAAAAGAATAATTATTTCCACCATGTTTAAGATCAGAGGAAAAACATTTGATGGATTATCACATACTGGTATATGTAAAATTGTAGTCAGGTTTCTATATTGAAAACCATTTCAATGTTTTGGCAGCACATAATTACACCAGATGCTACTAATTTATATAAAACGCATAATTCAATGAAAGTTGTCATCATAATGTTATTTTTGCAGCTGGCTGTGCTGCAGGAGGAGTGGAGGGGCCGCAGCCTGTCCTCTCAGCTGATGACCGGAGCGGAGCTGGAGGAGAGCAGCACTACTGACGGCTTCCAGCACCCTCGCATCAGGTCAGAGCCAGCCACTAGTTCTCCTGTGTGAAATGACAAGTCAACCAGAGGCTGAGGTCGGGCCTGGTTGCTGATATTAGATTTCTGGATAGTCCTTCATCCCCTTGTGTTGCTTGTTGTTGCAGGTACCTGTGGATCCGAATGCAGCAGGTGAAGGAGCAGATCGCGGAGCTCTCCAGGAAGCAGGCCTGCCGCCCTCATGACCCGCAGTACGGCCGCCTCTTCCAGGAGCTGCAGCACTACCTGTACAGCATCGGCCAGACGTCAGCCGTGAAGGAGCTGCTGTTCCGTCTGCTGAAGGCTCTGCAGGGCCCCTCCTCCTCCTCCAAGTCCAGGTCAGCCATCCAGGGCCTGCTGAAGGAGGAGGCTGTGTGGCAGAACTCCCAGCAGCGCTTCTGCCAGAGGCTGCAGGAGGATTACCCGCTGTACCCCGACGTGGTGGGGCCGCTGCGGACCGGCATCCTGCAGCTCCGTCATGGGATGAGGCTGGTGGCCTCCCAGGTGGCTGCCTCACTCACGCCTGTTCCCGGTCTGCCTAAGCTGGTGTCCTGCCTGCTGGCCTTCCCCTCCCTGTCCCCCAGCCTGCCCTCCTACCTGGCCCGGGCCGACTTCCTCTGCTCCAGATCCTGCATGGACATCCTGCGCTGCGTGGGGAAACTCCTCCCGCAGCAGGACTCTGAGCAGGTGGTGCCCCGGTCCTCCACGCTGCTTCTGAATGCTCTGCTGTACGTGCAGTGCCACACCCTGTCCACCGGGGAGTTCAGCTCCGAGTCCCGCAGCCTCTTCAGACACATCTGTCAGGTCAGAGCTCCAGTTTACACACAGATCCAGAAATGGTTCAAGTTTGAATCTATCCAACAATAATTGCAATATTTTTCAAATGTTCTAAATGAATGCATGGCTGACTGTAACATGATTCTCCACAGGCTCTGGTGAACGAGTGGGACGAACAGGAGAGACTAAAGAGGGAGAAGGAGCAGATGGAGGCCAGTCTGTATCGTAACCGCAGCCGACTGCACGGATCAGGACTGACTGAGGACGAGCAGGAGGAGAGAGACTTCAAACAGCAGTTCCCTCAGTTCAACAAGGTATTCACTCTGTCCTGAGGAGGAACATGAGGTCTGTTAGACACTGTGAGATCTTAGTGAGGCTACAACAGACTGTTCCAGTTTCCCTGCCAACATGAATCGTAATAAATAACTGAAATGTGATGTCTCAGTAATAACCTCCTTCATTTTGAAGAAGAATAAATACAATTCTAAAATGCTCATTTCAACTCACAAAGATGATAATCTGAAAAAACACGCTCATGATTTTTACTCTCATGCTTAGAATGTACTGTAGGAAGAAAGTATCAGACTGTTCAACACATTTCACATTAAACATTTGTATAAGATGTACGTTTCTACAGGTCGTAACTTCACCTGGTGGCTGGCCATGATCAAATGGAACGGTTATCAATATCATAAAGATGTACCCTCTTGAAATGTCACTACCCTGTGTTTGTTAGTGCAGCAGAGAAATTAGATGACACCAAAGAGAGACATAACTCGAAAAAACAATGTTCAAACATTTAAAGGTCTCATTCCACACTTTTTCAGGACTTTGCAGACATCATGGCCCTGCCGAGTCTGGAGGGTCCATCAGACTCAGAGCGTCAGGAGGAGGAGGAGGGAGTCCAGGAGGAGTCCAGTGAGGGCAGCTTCCTGTCTGTGGCTGCCATGAACACAGTGCTGAAGGTCCATCAGCGCCTCTCTCTGGGACACGCCCGATCACTGTGGTACAAGGGCACAACACCAGCCAATCACAGCAGAGAACACATCATAGCCTTGGTCTCCTCCTACCAGATTGCTTCCCCTATGATGTCCCGCTTCTATCATCTGATTGGTCAGTGTTTACTGTCACTCAAACAACGCAGACTCTCCTGAGTGTTGTTGTTAAATGTGTTCCTCTTTGTCCCCTGCAGATGCTGAGATCGACCAGCAGCTCACAGGCAGTGAGCTGCTGCTGTCTGCCCTCCTGCAGAACACAGTGCAGGGCTCCGGGGGCCCCGATGGCCTGTCAGTCACCTCAGAGGGAGCCTACGACTTCTACCAGCAGCCCAACATGAGCGAGGCCCGTCTGTGTCTCCCTGTCCTGCTGCAGCTGGGTGTGGCGGTGAAGCAGAGGCTGGAGGACTGGCCCGAGCACCCCGCTCTCGTACAGGTCAGGTCCCTTTCAATCAGTTAGCAGTTGTTAACGCAAGGAAGGAAGCCAGCTATGGAGTCAGATTTGGGTCAATATTCTAGTGCGCAAAAAAAGCTAATCACGAGCGGAAAATGTGCTTTTACACGCGCATGAAATGACCCTCGCGCGCAGACAGCCCTCTTGCTCGCTCGCGGGAGTGTCAGCCTCACTCGCTCGCGGAGTCCGTCTGCGCGCGCGTGAAAAGTTTCTCACACTTTGGGGCGGAGCCACTGGACTTTGATTGACAGCTGCCAGGAAGCCCAGAGTTGCCAGGTTTGATAAATGCCAGAACTATCAATTAATTTGATTAAAAAAAAATGACACATTAATTCTAGCAGTGTAATGCTTTTACAAACACTATAGTAATAATATGCATTCACTATGACAATATCATGATATTACTAGGAGTGTTCTATAGTGTTAAAAAAAAAACTACAGAAACAGTATATATATTATACTATAGTTATACTATTTAAAATAATATAGGAATACTACAAAGATCTAGATACATAGTATTACTATTGAAATATTATAGGGCTACTGTAGCTAATAAAATGGCACTACAGAAAAGACTATACTAATACAATAGCTGGTGAAAAATACTATAGGACACTATACAATACTATAGTAATACTATAGTTCATTTCGTAAGGGAGGTGCGTACAGCAGACATACTGTAGCTTGCAGTTTTCGACAGATACAGCCCACTCAAAAATATATTGTTTTATATAAAATGTATTTATATATATAT
>NW_011368656.1:26268-28365 GCF_000735185.1 Notothenia coriiceps | reverse complement strand
AACACAAATTAACATCGATCATTTTCATCATGTACTGAGTTGACCTGTAGAAAACAGAAAAGTGATGTAGCAATAATTATACACAGGGTCCGGTTGATCGTCTGGATTGCTTCTGAGGAGGGTTATGGCTAGAAAGGATCCGTCAAGTGCAGGGGTCTGCAACCTTTTTGACCAAAAGAGCCATTTTGCTGCTTTTTCCAAAACATTTTTTGTCTGGAGCCGCAAAACATATTTCATAGCTTGATAGCTAATAAAGTTGTATTTATTGTTATATCAGACAAAAACAATACAGTTTTTTTGCATTTATTAGGCTATTTATTACATTATATAAAACTGTTAACCTCTAATAAGAAACAAAGAACTCCTTTAAGGAGAATTAAAAATAATACACAGGCCTACTTTAAAATAAATTAAACACAGCACTTGGGGAGTCCTCTGCACATTTGAAGGAAAAAAAAATATTATTAAAATGGGCCCACTTTGAAATAAATAAAACATATAGCTGCACCCTAAAAAGAGTTAAAGGTAGGGTAGGTAAGAATGCAGAAACCAGCTCGAGTGCGCTAGAATTTGAAAATACACAACCGGAAAAAATAGGCCTCTTCCTTCAGACTTTCTTACAGAGTCCCTCCTCCAACACACACGAACGTGCGTCATCAATGAGGCCACGAGATAAGTTTGTGCACAGATGGAAGGCTGACGGGCAGTTAGGCCATCCAGTTACTTTAGCCGGGCCGGCTCAGATGACTGGTCGTGATTTTTACAGCGCTACGGCTTCCAGAGATTAATTTTTGTATGTATTTATTCTCAAAGCATTTAATATATTCATTGCTATCGGGACGTTAAGAGCATTCCATGGAATATAACAAAAAGTGTTTTCTGAAATAAATTACATACCCCATTGAATTATGACTGAAGATCGTCAGCTGTCTTCCTCTCCCTTGTTGTTCCTCGATACGTAAAGGCTGCAGCACCGTTGACAACTTCTCTCTACATATCAAACATACCGGTAAACCAGCATCGTTTGCTGTGAAAGCATATAACTCTGTCCACGCAGAATTAAATCCTGTCTTCCTCCGGTACTTTTCTTTGATTTATCCATAGTTCGCTCATCAAGCCGGGGGTCAGGTTAAGGCGCTCGAGTGGGACCGTAGCAGGATGTGACGCATATTTTAGTTGACCTAATTAAAACCGTTTTGTTTTTTATTTATGTGTCACAGTATCACCTCAAAATACAAGATACGAAACATTTTCAACCATGCAACAAAATATAAATAGTCCTACAAATACTTTTATTTTATTTCCTTCTTATTTTTGTCTAAGCTCAAGGGAGGGCCAGCGCAGCGGAGGGGCTTAAAGGGCCGCCATGCGTCGTGTTGGTCGCCGCGGGGTTGCGGATCCCTGGTTGAGAGCAATGGAATAGTCGAATCGCGTCCCGTTGTGATACGAAAGGCACTAATGCTGTCAGAAACCACTGTGTTCTTTGACGCGTTTAAACAAACTTCGAGATATTAACAGCTATCAGGGGCCCACACAGGCCATGGTGCGTCGTTAGGACGATCGTACAATTATTTTTTGGGGTAGAACGGCAGACCGGAGGCGCTTACGACGCCGATGCCGCCGTGAAAATCCTACGCCTGGTATGGTGCCTGCGTATGTGTTGCTCTCATATCAAATGTATGTGTATCCCTGTGTGTGTCCTTCAGCTGTCGTTGTGGGATGTTGATAGAGAGGATCCAGGACCTGCACTCTGGCCAGCCAATGCTCAAGTTCCTCAACGGTCTGGAGATCTCCTGCTCAGTAAAGCTCAGTGGTGAAGCTCATGGTGGCCATGCATGATTCCATCGGGAGTTTCATCCTAGTGTTGACACAGCTAATCAACTGAAAATAAATCTGTGACCTTTTTAATAGATTGCCATCAAATAGCAGGTCCAAAATGTGATAGGTTGTACTTTCTGAAATAAATGTGTTGCACTGAAGTGAAGCTCCCGTGTTATGTGCTCTCCTCAGGACTGGGAGGGGGGAATAACGCCAGTCCGCTCAGTCTCTCTGCTGTTAAGGAACTGGAAGCATCACCCAGCTCATCATCCAGGTGGC
>NW_011368656.1:7139-26223 GCF_000735185.1 Notothenia coriiceps | reverse complement strand
AGACAATTCTTAGAATCTATATCTAATCGATGTTTTAGTCCAGCCTACGCATTTGAATTTTTTCTCGAGGAGTCCACGTATTAATTGTAAGAACAATATATTTTCATTTATGAACTCAGTTATCATAAAGACGTTGAGGTGGAGCTTAGCCAGCACAAGCTATAATACTTTACAAAGAGTATCGACTAAACCTCACATGAGTAATCGACTGTATTAAAGTGCAGAGTCGATAAACTTGCGGTCCAAACGTAAAGATATCCAACATATGGTCCGGGTAACCAAACATATCATGATAGTATAACATGTCACAAAATACGGCACTAGCGGATTCGTGTAACTATTCAGCGGAGACAATTTTGTGTCCTGCCCTACTTTGATTCTTGTGGTAACACATTTTACGATGTCGATTATATATGTGTTGTTGTAATCAACATAAAGGAAATTGACCACCTATATCTCAACGGACGGTCCCCCGCCACTCTACGGTGGTCGACGTCACCTCTGCGGACGCGTGTCGACTCAGCTGTCGCGCCTGTGTTTGGGGTTTATGTTTTTTAGTAAAGTTCTAGGTCAGCAGTACTGAGGTGAGCCTCCCTGAAGGGGCTAGGTAAAATAAGTTCAAAAGAGTAGTTCCCCCCCCGAGGACGAAGGGCCGATGTGTTATGTGACGGACTCCTTCCGGATAACCACCATAAAAAAGAAAAAGACACTGTAATAGAAAAACTTGGTGACATCACAAATAAATAAAACAAACCACTGCGTAGGCTAGGTATGACGATGAGAACCGAAGTTGACGGTAGGTGGTTTGTTATACTATATAGAGGCTGGAGGGGTATTTATTTGGTTTTAGACTGTGCACACTCTTACAGAAAAACTTGACAAGACAGCAGTAAGACGCTACAAGAAGTATTTGAGTCAGTTTTACTCTTACTTACTTTTACCGCGTGACCGTACAAAAGCGACGATGCGGAACTAAACCTCCAGACCGTTCGACCCGTCGCCGGACGTTGAATCCAGCTCAGTACTGTTTGTTCCATATCTTTTGTTTTTGTGTCTTACCCTTATTTGCTTGCGTCTTTCTACTGTCCTATTCCTGTGTATGCTGTCCATGGTCTGTCTCTATGTGCTGTCGTTGGCTCTGATCCTGTACAAGTGTTGTCGTTCGCTGTCCGTTTTGTTGCCGCCTGCACGCGAGAATTTTCACGGAAACCTAAACTACGTATGTCACTATAACTACTACTATCGAGATAATTGCCCACAAACCCGGAAAGTGAATCTTGGTCTTCTTAGACAACTCCTCTACTTTGTTGTCTAAACCTCCTTAACTATGTGGAATGTAGAAATGTCACTGCAATAGAATACGATTATTAATTTGTTGTAGTTGATCGTACTAATGTTTTTCCTGTCAAACCTGATAACCATTGCTAATCGCGATGACTTTATGTAATAATTACGCTTTGACCTTAAGGGATACTGAGCATTCGGACATTCTGTAGTATAGACTGTTCATTTCCAGTGGTATCATTCCGCCCGAAACGCGTAATACGAGTAGTTGTACTTCCTTACTAAAGACTTGAAAATACTAATAAATTAACAAAAATAACCAACACAGCTCAGTAGAATTTAGTTGAGATTGGGGTAACGTTGTGTATTGATGTGTATTATTGATGTTTAAGGATTTGTTAGCTGTTTATAATACAAAGTACGTTATTGTCCACAGTCAACAAACGGTGGAAGATTAGTTCAATTTGACAATCTCACCGACACCAACCTCGTCCAGATTGTCGATCATCGGGTCGGGATCGATCGTAAGACGTGCAAAACTACGGGTCGTTCAAAGATGATCTAAAACTTACAGAATTTTAATAAATGTTCGGTTTTTGCTGCATGGGACGTGAACATTTACAAGGTTGTTATCCCAAAGAGTTATGAGATTAAAGGGGAGGAGCTGAGGAAAAAGGAGCTGAGGGATAGAGCTATGCAATCTGGGCCCGGGTGTCCTCCTACCGCTCCGCCCTCGGACTCATCCACTTGCTCCTCTCTCCCTCCCCCTCGGTCGTCGCCAATCTCCTTACTCTTGAGGAGAGGAGACTCGGCCCAGTAAAATTTTCTGCTAGATAGTTAACTACTGTCCTCGGTGTCTACGCTGTCTACACAGTACCTGGTGACATATATAAATGAAACTCCAAGTAATTGTCACGCGCTATTACTCTGTTTTGTCCGATGTCTACGGCCTGTATATGTGTGGTGTGTGTGTGTATATAATATAAATTTATAGATGTTAATGTCTTAGTTTGTTCATACCTCTCGTGAGAGTCATTATTGCATTGTATTAGTCTCTGACCTGTATAGGGAGAGAGGGGTACACGCAGCGACTTTACCCTTAACTTCTACTGCGGTGTTTCAACATAAATGTCGATCGGAAATTTCGATTCGTATCCTGTGGTTTGGTTGACTCTGGGCCCAGACAGGCGGGCGGTAGATGCGTAACGGGATGTTGTGTGTGTGGATGTGTGACATGGTGTGTGTGGATGTCGAGGATTTCGTATAGTCCATCGTCGGCAACACATAACCAAAATACACTTCGTGATTTACCAGAAACGTTTTATAACTGAGAAACAACATTCATAGATGATTGATGTCGGTTATTTCTCCATCCGGGACGGAATATGACTCAGTTATATATAATATGTGTGACGGGGACGAAAGACGTGCCTGGACGTGTCGGACGAGAGTGACATTTGGACGCATTTGCCGGCAAAGTTCGCCAATGTTTATATAGGTCCCCTACGTACGTCTCGACAGTAACCGAAACTCTATTCAGGCGCACGCATTGCGAAGTGGCAAGGGCCTTTACGTAGGCACCGTTCTCGGCACCTCCTGGGTAGTCACCAGAGGAGCCCAATCCGAGGAGGTCCTCTCGCGCGCGCGCGCGCGCGGGAGTAGGTAGGAGCTACCGAGCCAGGAGCCTAAAGACGTAAATCTGCGTTTAACTCTACAGGAAAGTTGTACCGCGCGACCTTAGTAAAGGCGCCAGTGTTGGCCTCCTGGCCTCCCCGAGCTCCTCAGCTTCCCTCCGCCTTTTAATCTCATACTATTTGGAGATTACAGCAATAACCAGGCTGTATCGCGCGACAAACGGACGACTTATATACCTTACTAAAAGAGCTCAAGTCCGTGTTTGTCCGGAATACACGCGCTCCGTTATCTCTGTAATCTCCAAATAGTTATGAGCGATTAAAAGGGGAGGAGCTGAAGGAGCTAAGGAGACCCCAGGAGGCCAACACTGGCCTTTACCGAAAGTCGCACGCGGTACGAACTTCATGGTAGAGTAAAGAGATTTACGTGTAGCCTCCTGCTCGTCAGCTCCCTAGCTATCTCCGGAGTAGAACCTCCTCGAGATTGGCTCCGTCTGTGACTACCCAGGAGGTGCCCGCGAAAGGTGCCTACGTAAAAGGCCTTGCCCGGACCCTTCGCAATGCGCGTGCCGAGCTGAATAGAGTTGTTACTGTCGGAGACGTACTTAAGGGGACCGTATATAAAACCATTTGCGGCGGGAACTTGCGCTGCGTTCCAAATGTCACCTCTTGTCGGACACTCGCAGCGCACGTCGTTTCGGTCTCGTCACGACACTATTATATATACTGAGTCCTATATTGTACCGGATGAGAGAAATAAACGACCAATCATCTATAGAATGTTTGTTTCTCGGAGTTATAAAACGTTTCTGGTAAATCGACCGAAGTGTATTATTTTCATGTGTTGCCGAAATCGGACTATACGGAATCCGACATCCACACACACCGATGTCGCCAATCCCACACACACAACAATGTTCGCATTAGGCCCCGCGCTGTCTCGCCGCCGCGCGCGTCCCACCACAAAACCACAGGACTACACGAATGAAAATTATCCGGATGAACGATCTTATGTTGAAAACCCCCCGGGCAGTACAACAGTTAAGGGTAAAGTCGCTGGTCTCTCTCTCCCCCCCCCTATACAGGCCTCAGAGACTAATACAATGCAATAATACTCTCACCGAGAGCTATGACAAGAGCTAAGACAATAACATATGATAAATATTGGCTCTTATATACACACACACACGACACATATACAGGCGGGTAGACGATCGGACGAAAACAGCAGTACATATGGCGTGAGCAATTACTTAGTTCATTTCATATATTCACGCAGTACTTGTGTAGACAGCGTTAGACACGGAAGGACAGTAGTCACGACAACTTACTGCAGAGAAATTTTACTCCGCGGCTGAGTCTCCCTCTCCTCAAGAGTAAAGAGATTTGGCGGGGACGACGAAGGGAGGAGAAGAGGAGCCAAGGGGAGGAGTCAGGAGGCGAGCGAGTAGAGGAGCACCCCGCGCCCTGATTCAATAGCTCGCTATCCCTCAGCTCCTTTCCTCAGCTTCCTCCCCTTTAATCTCATCACCCGTTTGGAGATAACAACCTTGTAATGTCCGTCCCCATCAGCAAAAAACGGACATTTCTATTAAACATGTGTTTAAGTTTTCATCGACTATTGAATCGCCGTCGTTTTGCACCGTCTTACGATCGATCACCGATATTCGACACCTGTGGAGAGTTTCGGTGCGGTGAGTTCAAATTGAAATAAATTTCTCACCGTTTGTTGACTGTGGAGGGCAATAACGGTACTTTATTCATAAACACAACAAATCTTACATCAATAATACACAGAATCACAAAAGTTACCCACAATCTCAATCTAATTTACTTACTGTGTTGTTATTTTTTGTTAATTTATTAGTATTTTCAAGTCTTTATGAGGAAGTACAACTACTGTGATTACGGTTCGGGGAATGTATAATCCACTGGAAGATACCAACAGTCTATACTTAGAATGGTCCCAGATGTCGGTATCCCTTAAAGTCACCAAAGGCTAATTATTACAATAACAGGTCAACTTGGATACAATGTATCGAGGTTTGACAGAAGAAAATTAGTACGATACACTACAACAATTAATAACTATTCCTATTGCAGGTGACATTTTCATTTCACAAGTAAGGATCTAACAACAAAGTACGAGAGTTGTCTAAAGAAGACTGGGAAGATCACTTTTCGGTTGGTGGGCAATACTCGATATAAGTAGTTATAACGCACATACGTAGGTTAGGTTTCCGTGGAAGAATTCTCGGGTGCAGGGCGCAACAAAGGACCAGGAACGACAACACTTTACAGGACTCACGCAGACAAACGACAGACCACATAGAGACAGACACATGGGACACATACACAAATAGACAGTAGAAAGACAACAATAAGGTAAAGAAACCCACACAAAAACACAAAGCATATGAACAACAGTACTGAGCTGGATTCAAGTCGGGGACGGGTCCGAACGTGTCTGAGTTTAGTCCGCTAGTCCTTTTAGTAACGTCACGTCCGGGTAAGTAAGTAAGTAAGAACTGACCAAATACTTCTTGTAGCGTCCTTCTACTGCTGGTCTTGTCAAGTTTTTCTGTAGAGGTGTGGACACAGTCTAAAACCAATAAACCCCCCAGACTCTATATAGTAAACAGAACACCACGCACTTGGCATCGTCTACCTAGCCTGCAGTGGTTTTATTATTTTATTGCACCAAGCCTTTTTCCTATTACAGTTTTTTTTATGGTGTCATCCCGGAAGGAGTCCGTCGACATAAACATGGCCCCTGTCCTCTGGGGGGGAACTACTCCTTTGAACTTATTTAACTAGCCCCTTAGGAGGCCTCACGCTATTACTGCTGACCTAGACTTACTAAAAAACATAAACCCCAAACACAGGGTCTACACAGCTAGTGACACGCGTCGCAGAGGTGACGTCGACACGTGAGTGGGGGGACGCGTGAGATATAGGTGGTCAATTTCCTTATGTTGATTACACAAACACATATATCGCACATGTTAAATGAGTGTACCTACGCACAATCAAAGGTAATGGAGGAAACCACAAACTGGTACCTGGGATAGAGTCAGGTCAGCCCAATTTACAAAGCAGAGGGCCGTAGGATTTATGTCACGGGATATTATTTAATAGATCAATCATTGCAAAGTTTTCCAGGTCGGATGCGTAAGACTGAAAATGAGGCTTTCAAAGGAGGTATAATTTAATTTTTGTTTAGTATTGATAAGTAAACTTGAGTCAAAGATTGCTGCAACTCCACCTCCTCGGCCCGTGCCTCGGGCAATATGAGTATTGATATGGCTGGGTGGAGTGGCCTCATTTATGCTGACATATTCTTCATGTCTCAACCAAGTTTCAGTGAGACAGCATATATCAATATTATAATCTGATATTAAATCATTTACCAGTATTGCTTTAGATGCTAGAGATCTTATGTTTAAGAGACCACATTTAATCTTCCTGTTTTGTTGCACTGTAGTAGTTGTTACATTTACTTTTATTAGGTTATTATGTATGACACCTCTATTAGGTTTTACCTTAAATTGTCCTTGGGCAGACACACACACCGTTAATATTGGGTATTTTATTGGGTTCGGGATTCCTATGGATGACTGCCTAGGAGAGAGCGCAGAGAAGCGTGTAAGACTGCGACTCTGCCTCCTGGTCTCAACTCCAGTTTGTCATGGATTAAGTCCACAAAGCCCTGAAATGTTTGCCGAAATGAGATTTGCACCTTCCAAAGTAGGATGATTGTGTTTCACAGTTTATTGGCAGTAATGTGAATGGATAACACTTCCGATTGGCTTTGGGGTTTTGTGAAAAATGTTGTACAAAGAGGAATTATTTACGTGAATATTTAGCCAAAATTGCACAGGGTGCTTCGAGCGTCAGGGGACGTTCATTGGATTATTGGATCGTGCTTCATTAAGTAAATATTGCAATGATAACAACAACCATCTAATTTGGACACATAGCACAATAACTGTAGTCAAAAACAGCCTTTGCCTACTTTAAAACATGGAAGCTTATCAAAACAATATTTGATTATGTTATTCATCCAACCCTGTTAATAGGACTGAATGCCAGTTTGTAATTTCATTTGATTCATTAAGATAAGAAGGGCCGCTTCAAATGTTTTTGAAGTTTTTAATCCATCATTTATGTAGCTTTTAAATCATCCAAAATACTCTTCTGATTGATATCATAACTCTGCTGCTCACCGCTGTTCTCGGCTATACCCCACTGGGATACCTGTTCAAGTAGATAAACCAATGATCTTTTTGTGACCCATATACAAAGTCATAATGGAACATCTCTTACATGACACTTATCTCAAAGTATACAAATAAATGTTAGTCAAACTGCTGACTATTTATTTTTGTAATGGTTTTTTTGTTTGTATATTCAACATAAAACCTCTTACTTAGAAAAAATGTAGAGAGCTAAAGTATAAAGACATAAATAAAAGAATACATTTGTTTGCCTTAGACATTTCCCACTGTGTGATAAATCTTCCATTTAAGTTGGTAAGTAATTGTTTACATTATATAGACCTCTCTTATATATCCATTCACTGCTCTCATATATCTATAATTATCAATCACACATTTATATTTCCAAGGTATACAATTGTGCATTCCTTGGGTATTGAACAAGCCAGAATGTCTCCAACAGTAGCATACACATTTACCCAAAAGGTACTTAGTTTAAATTGACTAGTGATTTGTGGCTGTCCACATCACAGAGCAGCGTGTTCCAGTCCCTGTGTGGTGTGATTGAAACTGTAGGTAACTGCCTCTTCCATCCCCTGACTGATGTTCTGTGTGCCTGTGCTTCAGCTGCTGCAGGAACAAGGGGTCAGCATGCGCACCTCAGCGGAGATGGAGATAGTGAGGGAGATGAAGGAGAAGTGCTGCTGTGTGGCTCTCAACTATGAAGCTGAGCTGAGTCAGGGGGGGCCGTCCAGCGGAGAGATGCATTACAACATGCCGGATGGACAGATCGTCACCCTCAGCTCTGAGAGGTTCAGGTAACCGTCTGCACATCGAGGACACTCAATGTACTCTAGAAGGCTGGAAAGTCATTTCATTCAGCATTGGAGGACAGCATTGGCTCTGTGAAACATACTAAACAAAAAGAGATCTATCATTAGCATGGTACCTCTGCCAACTGAGAGTGTGTTTATAGGAAGATCTATTTTATTATTTGTGTTTGTCAAGCAAGTGCTGACCAGTTCCTCTGAGGTATAAAGCTTACTTGAAAGCAAAGGTGGGAGAAGTCCTCAGATATTGTACTTGAGTAAAAGTAGAAGTACCAGAGTGTAGGGTTACCCTGTTACAAGTAAAAGTATTAGCATCTAAATATACTTAAAGTACTAAAGGTCAAAGTACTCGCAATGCAGATTTCAGAATAATATATATGATATGTTTTTATAATGATTGATCACTAAAGTGTTCTCAAAGCTGGTAAAGGTGCAGCTAGTTTGAATGACTTTGTATACTGTAGGGTAGCTTGTGAATTTACTCCAGGTGGAACTAAAGTCTGATTTAACACTTGATTATATTTCACATCATTCATCCACATCTGTAAAGTAACTAAAGGGATTAAATACATGTAGTGGAGTAAAAGTACACCATTTACCTCTAAATTGTAGTAGAGTAGAAGTACATAGTAGCAAATAATTGAAATACTCAAGTAAAGTGCACGTACTTCATCATTTTGACTTAAGCACAGTACTTGAGTACATGNGCCCTCGAGCTGGTTTCTCCATTCTTATCTACCCTACATTTAACCCTTACTTCCTATCAACTTTTGTCCTCCAAAGTTTGACTATTTATAAGAATTTAGTATAAGTACCATATATGTTCACCTTTTACTGTAAGGCATATTGATCCTACTTATTTACACAGATTGACTTTTTTTAAAATGTATGTTAGTGAATAGACCCTCATTTACACAAAACCAAACCTTATTTTCAGAGTATAAAAGAAACCAAATGTTGAATGATTTCAAACACATACATTTTTTTCTTTTTTCTTTGTTAAGAAAAGGAAGGAATGCCAAATAAAAGTATTTGTTGAATTGGTTGAAAGTGATAACACGGCCCTGTGAGAGCGGAGCAGCGGACTGACCTGATGTGGAGCCACTGCGCGCCGTCAGCCCGGCCAGGCGCTGCCTCTGCTGGAGGAGGCAGCTTGAAGAGGTGAGAGGAGAAGCCTCTGCAGCGGTCGATGTTCGCAACACCCAGCTCCTGCACACCACACAGAGAGACACTTCAGACCACAGGGAGACTGCGGGCGGGGCGGGCACACACACACACACACACACACACACACACACACACACACACACACACACACACACACACACACACACAACACACACACACACACACCAACACACACACACACACACACAACACACACACACACACACACACACACACCAACACACACACAACCACACACACACACACACACACACACACCACACACACTTCAGACACCGGGCCCAAACACACATACAGAGCCCCCAATTCCAAAACCACGCCCTACCCCTCCGTGATGGAGTGAACTCCGTGGAGTGACACATGAGGCTCCCTCCTGTCAGATGGAGGGAAGTAAATACAGCGGCAAGTTTTGGGACGGCCTCCCCTCTCTGCAGAAACAGGAAATGCCGTAACCTGTATGTAACAACGGTTCAAAATCAACATCTTCTTTGACAAACAATGTAAATTAATAACTCAAATAAAACTCCAAACATCTTTCATCTTTCTTTAGTTTTAAACCTGATGTGATGTTTATAAGCTTCTTAGTTTTTGCAACAGTTTGTAAATATACACAACTTTATAATAAAATGCACACATTTACCTTTTTCTAGACTAAACACAGGTATGATCCTAAGTTAAAAAAGATGAGGTTATCATGAGGTTGTTAACATTTATTTTGTTAGCAGTTTATCAGTGGATGTTTGCTGGAACTGTTTGTAAACAGCGTGTTTCCTGACGGACACACACAGCGTTGAGTCCCGTCAGGTAGGGCAGCAGGTGAAGTCAGGACCGATGCAGACTCGCTGTTTGAGGGCTTGATAGCCCACTCCCACTCCACACTCGTTGGTTTGGAACAGCACTTAATGTGGTGAACGCACAAACGGAGGGTAGGGTGTAGCGGGTGGATTGGAATTGGGCCAAAGACACTTCAGACCACAGGGCCAAACACACACACACTAACCAGATGCAGATGTCAACGCTGGCTCTTCGCCTGTAATCCATTGCCCTCATCACCCGTTGTATAAAGTAACTATGTACATTTACTCAAGTACTGCACTTCCATGTTATGCTACTTTGTACTTCTACTCCACTACAATTCAAAAGTAAATGGTACTTCTACTCCACTACAATTCAAAAGTAAATGGTACTTCTACTCCACTACATGTATTTAATACCTTTAGTTACTTTACAGATGTGGATGAATGATGTGAAATATAATCAAGTGTTGAATCAGACTTTAGTTCCACCTGGAGTAAATCCACAAGCTACCCTGCAGTATACAAAGTCATTCAAACTAGCTGCACCTTTACCAGCTTTGAGAACACTTTAGTGATCAATAATTATAATCAAAACTTGTAACAGAGTATTCCTACACTCTGGTGCTTCTACTTAAGTACAAGATCTGAGTAATTTTCCCACCTCTGCTCATCACTATAACCTGTAGACAGAGAGGAGTAACTAATACTACAGGTGGTGATGTTATATTGCTATATTGACCTTGGCAGCGTTTTGCAGAGCTGTCAGCATGGCGCTCCTCCTCGCCCAGGAGCGGTAGAAGTACTTCTGACATCCATCCCAGGCTGCCAACAGCTCTGTGAACAACCTGCAGCACACAGAACAGAGAGCAGTCAGAGAGGTCATTATAGAGGATTTACCCAAGCCTAGTTTATCAGTAACATTAATGACGATAATGGAAACAAATCAATTAAGTTGTACAGGGTAAAAAAGATAAATTCTGGTGATCCATTTCATCTAATTCATGGATAATGATAAATGGGGTTGAACAGCACAACTAGAGTGGAGCAATATTGCGCTACAACGCGTTACAGTCATCAGATTACATTCGTCTGTAACGCGTTACTGTTGAGAACAGCAGTAATTACATTACAGTTACTGAGCACAAAATGATCTTATCTCTGCTATGAGCAGAGTCTCAGCAGAGATAAGCAGTCACAGCGAACATCATGGAGGAAATGCTGCTTGTTTCCACGGTGGAATCGCCGTCTTTCAGAAACATACTGAGCAAGATACAGGTAAGGGGGGCGTTACAGAGTAATCAAAAAGTAATGTGGCTAGAAGTGTATCTCATTACTTTCAGCAGTGAGTCATTTAGTACATTACTTCTTTTTTTTTTGGTATTGTGTGATGCATTACTTTTTTTGAGTAACTACCCCAACACTGGAGAGGAGTCATGGAGTTGGTGAACAGTGTCTATTCAAAATGTGCTCAGTAGTTAACATCAACCACCTAAAGCAGTGTCTCTATAAACTGGGATGTATTTTTGATAAGCCTCATAGTAAGAAAGGTGTTATTACATGCTCTCAGCCTGCTCCTGGTTCCTGACAGCAGACAGAGCGGTGGTCATCTCCAGCGGCTGCATACACAGGTTCCTCTCTGGGTCGGCGGTCCGGTTCCACAGCAGGCCTTTACGGTACGACAGACCTGGATAGGACCGAGAGATTTCAGAGTGAGGTTTGAAGAACTTGTTTTCCTTCAGAGACTTATCAGAATCAGAATACCTTTATCCATCCCAGAGGGGAAATGTACATTGGTACAGCCAAAGTAAAGAGCCAAACATAGCTTCATCTAAATTAAAAAGCATGCATAAAATATTCAAGATATAAATAGAAATTACACAAAATACAATTAAAAGATTTCACATCCAGTACCAGTGACAGTGAAAAATAAGTGTAGCATGTATAAGGTAGTGTGATAGCAGCCAGGTGATAGTAGATATATTGCAGTTATTTACAGATTTATTACAGAAGATGAATTCTCTTACTAAGGGACAGCAGCCAGTAATAATAATTATGATGAGGGGTATATGTACAGTATATTCCACATAGCAATAATGAACAACAGGGGTGTTATAGTCTTTGTTGTTATGTGTGGTGGTCTACCAGGGTCCCTGATGGCTTCCGATTAATGAGAGTGAACGCACCTATTCCTGCGAGCATCTTGAACAGTTCAGACAGAGCTCTCTGCTTCTGCTGTAGGATGTGCTTCACTTCAGACTTCTGCTTCTCCTTCTCTGCCGTCATGTCCACGGTCAGGTTCTGCAGGTCCCGCAGGTTGCTGATCACCTCACCTGAGGAGGAGTATACAAATAAACTGCATTTACCCTGTGGGGTTTGGGGAGCAATACACCAGCTCTGTGAGGTGAAGACACAAAAACAAACTACATATTTTCCTTACAACAACCTTAATGTCTATCATCAGCGGTAGGTGGAAATCTGAGGTTAAACCCTCCACTTTATCAAGAGCCTTGTGTAACTGATTCTATACTGTGTGCAGAAAAACTTTTATGGGAAGCTTGTCTGTCAAAAGACAGATATTCACTGTGTCCAGGTGGGATGGTTACCAGTGAAGCAGTCCAGGTCTTCAGCCAGCTCCGGCGCCGGGTTCTTCTTCTGCAGCTGGACGCACAGCTTCTTCATCTTCCGGGTCAGAGCCGGCAGGCGGCCCTGCAGAGAGGAGGCCTCCACACCTTCTTCTGGGACCTCAAGCTGAAATATAAAATCGAACCAAGGTTATTAATTCAGCCAAGGTTATCTCATTCAACTATGAAGAAACAAACTAAAAAGAAAGAATCCTGTAGGTGTATTTCCTATCTATAAGATTAAGTGCTACTGCATTAGCTTCACTTAAAGCCAAATCCTTTGTGAGTGCTACGTACAGAAGTTTTTTTTCATTTTTTATTTGCAAAGATGCAGTCAGAACAGTACTTATCACCATAAGTAAGGACGTGATAATAACTGATATAATAATCATGGTGAATATAACAACAACCTGCAGATCTCGGCCCTTCCCAGGCAGGGTGTTCTTCAGAGCCTTGTGGACCCGATGGAGGGGGGTCTCCTCTGGGTTAGCATCCACACTGTCCAGGCTGGCGCTGCTCCCCTCCTCCACCAGAGAGGGGGCACTCGGCCCACTCAGAGCCGCCTCAAACTTCTTCACAAACTTGAAGAGAGTCCTGAGAGGAGAAGGGAAGATGGGCAGAACAGAGGGGGTGAGAGGGCGGCCATCTTGTGTTCAAGGATTTTAAAAGACAGGGGAAGAACACAGTTCAAATAAAAAAAAGAATTGTAATAATACAAAGTGTATTAAATAATGAGAATCAAATAATACAAATTAAAGAAATAACAAATAATACATACATTTAAAAAGTAAAACAATTTAGTATGTTTATACAGAATACAATAAAATAATACAAAAATATATACATTTATTACTTCATTATTTATTAATAACACTCAAAAATGAATACACGGCACAATCTTATTGGGGTGATATGTTACCGATGCGTCTTGTCCACTGACTGCTTGATGGACCAGAAACTGACATCGTTCCATTTGGAGATCTTGACAAAGTCCTGAGAGGAACACATCACAGAGAACTTCAGAATGTGCAGCGCTGTGGACTCTGACATGTTTGCACTGGGTTTCAAGGTATTGGTATGCAATGATAAAGGAGACTCATAGAAACCTTGAGCTCCTTCTCGATGGGCTGCCTGAGCGAAGTGATCTTGGTCTGGATGCCGTCAGAGAACTGGCTGTAGTATTTGTGCAGGTTCCACAGTAGACTGGACAATGGCTCTGTAAAATAAACAAGTTAACAGGTCATCCGGATCAATAGTTCGGTCTCCATCATTGCAGGAAGCAACACTCGATATTAGCTGGTTTTGCCCTTTTGCTTTACAAAGGTCAAATGTATTTGAGGATAAACATGAACTAAAAGAGATGAGATGATAATTTCCTCCGCACTATTGAATTCAGTCCAAATCCAATCAGTGGTGTCTGAACCAGTATGTATAGTCCCATTGTAGCAGCTGACCCCGTCTGATCAACGGATCAATACACCACTCCACTAATGATGTTGTAATGAGTTGTTCTTTTCTCTATTGTCTACTTGCCAGCACTGTGAATCAGGAAATGTTGTAGGACCCCAAAGTTTTATGTTAGAAATGTGTAGTGCGGGTCCCCAGCACATAGAAACTGCCGGAGGCTAAGTTGCATATGTTGGGAATTTGCACAATTAGCATCATTTGTCTTTGCGCTCCACTGCAATCAAAATATCATGTATATTAGATTCTTTGGAACATCTTTTCACATTAAGCACCTACAGTATATCTAAGTGAGTCAAACAGAATGAAGAGTGTTGATTTGCTGCAGTGTTTTCACAGTATAACAATTATTGGTTCAGGACGGGTACAGAGGAGAGGAAGGATCACATTACAGAGTGGATCTGTTCCACATAGAGCCCTGTGTTAGGTCAGACTAAATGAACAGTGCTGGCTGACCTTGTCCAGGCTGCTGGGGGTCCAGCAGCAGCAGGTGGCAGTGGAAGCTGAGCAGCGTGTCCAGGCGGGTGTGGAACTGTCCCAGGGTGGAGCCCTCCATGAAGGCCTGGAGGGTTGAGCACACAGAGGACAGGGACAGGCGCTCCACCTCCTCCTCACCTAGAGCCAGGAAGAGAAACATTTTTTTCTGGTTATACAGTTGTCTGATAATGGGAGGAAGTATGGTTTTCAGTATTTTGTTTTGCCTTTAAATACATACTGATGAGTTATGTTGTGAGCCACCTACTGGTTGATGAATGTCATTCTTCATTGCTATTTGTCACAGTTACAGAGACATAACCCTAACACTTGGTTAAGCAGGTAAGAAGTACTTAGCTACTTTTCTCATAAAAAACATAGTTTTAGTTGATATATTTCCTAAAGTCCCCCCATGAAAGCACATTAGAAAGGACATTTTAACTCGGCCGATTACAAAATGTGTTGATGGTTTAAAAATAAATGTCATCTGAATATTTGTGTCATGGGAGCCATGATGTGTTACCTTTCTCAGCATCCTGCTTCTGCTCCTCCAGGTACCTCTCCACCAGCTGGTAGATGGAGAACCAGTGTTTGGTGGATCTCTCAGTGTGCCGCTTCAAAGCGTTGTCCAGACTGCTCGACCAGAAACTACACGTGGCACAGGAGAGGACACGTTTACATTTTGCACACAGGAACAGGAAACAGCTAGTTCTGATCCTATACTCTGGTAGAGGAAAACACTGCTAGCTGAGGATTCCAGTCCAGTTTGAATCTTCCTAATGCAGTACCTAAAAGCACCTTAAACGAGTTGACAGTATGTATTGATTAGCTGAAAATGGGATGCTGCCTACTCTCACACTAAGCATGAATATGTATTTAACAAGTAGGTAGCTATGACTTCGACTCATTGGAAAATATTTTAATAACTTTTGATCCTCAAGATTTTAAGAAGGTGCGGACCAAATCCTAAGCTAATGTACCTACCAACATTCAAACATCAAGCACAACCAACAGCAGGGCCTGCCTTTAAGGTGGTGCCGTTGAGCCATTTGACATCGCCCATGCGTAATACCCAGATTTTACATACATTTTCTCCACGTGTGAATTTTGTGCAACATTGAATCAAATTTTGGAGCATGTTTTAGGCCTGCAAAACCTTGTTTCATCTCCGAGACTACAAATATTTCTTACAGTTTAAATATTGTCCCTTTTGTATCTCGCACCCTAATCAGATGCAGGCTTATTGAAACCCTCTGTGTCTCACCTGAGCTCCAGTTTGCGCCACTGGATGATGAGCTGGGTGACTGCTTCCAGTTCCTTACGCAGAGAGACTGAGCGGCTGGCGTTATTCTCCCAGTCCTGAGGAGAGCACATAACACGGAGCTCACTTCAGTGCAACACATTTACATTTCAGAAAGTACAACTATCACATTTGGACCTGCTATTGATGGCATCTATTAAAAAGGTCACAGATTTATTTCAGTTGATTAGCTGTGTCAACACTAGGATGAACTCCCGATGGAATCATGCATGGCACATGAGCTCACCTGAGCTTTACTGAGCAGGATCTCCAGACCGTTGAGGAACTTGGCCAATGGGCTGGCCAGAGTGAAGGTCTGGATCCTCTCTATCACCACCGACAGCTGAGGACAACACACAGGGATACACATCATGTGATCTGAGAGCAACACATACCAGGCTCCATAACCAGGGTAGGATTTTCACGGCGGCCATGGCCGTCGTAGCCCCTCGGTCTGGCCGTTCTGCCCCAAAAATAATTGTACGTCCTTCGGCCACCATGGCCCTGATACTGTTAAAATCTTAAATTGCTTTAAAAGCGACAGAACAGTGGTTTCTGAACTGCATTATGCTTCGTTCACAACGGACGCGATTCGAATATTCTCATTGCTCTAACCCAGGGGTCGGCAACCCGCGGCCCACGGGCCGCATGCGGCCCTTTAAGCCCTCTGCTCTGGCTCCCTTGAGTTTAGACAAAAATAAGAAGGAAATAAAATAAAAGTATTTGTAGGACTATTTATATTTTGTTGCATGGTTGAAAATGTTTCGTATCTTGTATTTTGAGGTGATACTGTGACACATAAATAAAAAACAAAACGGTTTTAATTAGGTCAACTAAAATATGCGTCACNCTCACAAGCATGTCACAAAGATACTGCGCTGCTAGACCATGTAGGGCAGGGGTGGGGAACCAAATTTTCTCGCGGGCCGCATACGGCCCGGAGGCCGGAGGTTCCCCACCCCTGCCCTACATGGTCTAGCAGCGCAGTATCTTTGTGACATGCTTGTGAGCTATGAATCAGCTAGACTTATCAGATGATCTGCTTATTCCCTGCATCTCATCACTCAGTCATTTAGCCAACGCAACACTGTGCAACGATAAATCTGATCTTATCAGTGCTGTCTGGAATAACTTGTCTGTGGTGGCTGGAGAGTGCTTCCCCAAATGATTTAGTAGCAACCAGTAATACTTTCTAGCAGAGGGTGAAATGAGAAAAATCAATGACACTCTTGTTTTTTGTTCTTTAAAAAGGACAGCCTGACAATGTTTTTGACTGGAACCAGAGGAACAGCTCACCTGCCTCTGTCCAACGGTAACACATAATATACCTACAAGCACCTCGTGTGTGTGTGTGTGTGTGTGTGTGTGTGTGTGTGTGTGTGTGTGTGTGTGTGTGTGTGTGTGTGTGTGTGTGTGTGTGTGTGTTTGCTTAAACTGCCCCGCCCCCTCGCACACAGACGGGGGGGGGAGAGATCTCTCGTCTGGATTGGAAAGATCGAAAATACTAAAAATAATCATAGATGCATTTTGCAGTCTTTTTGCATGTTAGAAAACGGAGTTGGCGAAACTAAAACTGCAATATTATGTTTGTGTAGCATAATACGGGAGGCGTGTGGCGCAGTGTGTTGGTGTTCGGATCAGGGGGTAACAGGTTCAAACCCCACTGGAGTCAGCATGTCGTTGTGTCCCTGAGACACTTCACCCCAAATTGCTCCTGTGGGGATTGCCCACAGTAATCCCCACAGGAGTATGTAAGTCACTTTGGATAAAAGCATCTAACAAGTGATATGTAATATAATACATATGACGTATTTTTTAAATGTCTCCAGTACTGATAAAAAGACCGATAACGTCGGAGCTTAACGGTACCACGGTCTTTAATAATTCAGCCCCGGGGCCGGTTTAATACCGGGGCTCGGTACCCATCCCTAAAGACACCTCACTGACGGATACAAACACAAATCGAGGAGGATAACAAAGTAACTTCAGCTACAAATCACATTTCCTACCTTGGTTCTACAGCTCCTCTGCTTCTTTCTCCAACAGATCACCAGACGGCTTTCTGTACGGAGTTCTCTGCTGAGCTGGAGACTCACATCAACACAGTGCTGTGTGCTGTCCAGGCGCTGGTGAAGAGGAGGGAGAGAGAGCAGCCTGGAGACGTGAAGACAGGTGAGAATGATGAAGTGCAGGGTGCCCGCCACACATTTCCACCTAATTATGATACTTTAATAAGCATGCTAACAAAAACTGGGCTTTTTCAAACTACACAACACTCCAGGTTTGTTACTTCTGTGTTACTGGAGACACCAGCTTCAGACATGGTCTTTGTCAGTTGTATCTTACATTTGAATAAGTGTTGTATTTTGCATTCAAAGAGGGCATTCTACATACAGTGTAGCTAGTGATGGCCTGTGTGTTTAGTTTTTCCCTGTATTTTTAAAAGGGGAGAAACAAAGTCCTGAGCAAGGCTTGATAATGGCAGTAGTAATAATAGTATTGGCGACTTTCAAAGTCTTGTGCATGAGACAGAAAAAGGACCCGTCGTATAAAAGCCTCTGCCGATATATTAGAATATCCTGATTTTCTTGACAGCATTAATACAAATGATATAATGTTGTGTACATGTGATGTTTCAGAGGGTGCTGAGGAGGAAGAGAAAGGGGATGAACAGCCTGTTGAGGACCTGCTGAAGCCAGGTCACCTGACTTTGCTGCTGGAGGGGGAGCTGGAGGCCGAGGTGGGGGCTCTGAGTCTGGGAGAGGTCAGCGCAGGGCTGGAGAGGCTGCTGGACCTCCTGAGGACCCGCAGAGACTCCTGCCAGCCCCTGCAGCTCCAGGTACCAACAACCGATCCCTTATCAATTCAAATCAATTTAAAAATACTTGTATCGGTTTTGAAAGCACTTAATGGTCTTGGGCCTAGCTATTTATCAGATTTGCTCTTAACCGACAGTATGAGCCCTCTAGAACAGTGGTTCTCAAAGTGGGGTCCGCGACCCCCCGGGGGTCCGTGGCACTCTGCCAGGGGGTCCGTGAAAAGTTTTCAGATTCATTAATCTAAAAAATCATGATATCATTTTTTTTTCTTTTTTTTTTTTTTTTACAAAAAGCTTCATAGTTCAACAAATATTATTTTTTTTTAATCTAAAATAGTTCATAGATTACGTTCTAATCTAACAAATCTATACATTTAAAAATCAAGCGTGTCACCCGTTACCATGGAAACAACAATAACTGGTACGTCAGTCAGAGAGCGCCACTGCTAGCATACTA
>NW_011368656.1:2960-6045 GCF_000735185.1 Notothenia coriiceps | reverse complement strand
TGTGGTTGGAAATGCACTTAAATGATCACTTTTCTTCTTGATTTCCTTGATTCTTTGTTTAGGTTACAGTGTTACTTGCAGCTGATTGATTGTTTTAAGGGTATTCTGTGTTGAAATGGGTGCAAATATTTTAATACATATCTAATATATTTCTAATACATTGCTCTTGTGTTGTTCTTTCACATAACTAAGACTATAGAAGTGTAAAAAATAGGCTAAGTCAGATTATTCCAAAGGACATACATGTCAAGTCAAGTCAATTTTTATTTATATAGCCCAAAATCACAAATCAGAATGAGGGGGTCCTTGGTGTATTCTCTATCTTGTAAGGGGTCCTTGGCTGAAAAACAATTGAGAACCTCTGCTCTAGAACACTCAGGTCTTCTGGGACTGGTCTTTTAATCAAACCCAAAGTCAGAACACAGACCCTCGGTGAGGCCTCTTTTTGTTATTACTGGCCAAGACCTGAGGGCAGACCCACATTTTTAAATGTAGCTTCTAACTGAATTGTATTTGTATTCTTTTTTTTATTATATATGTATATATATACAATATATGTGTGTTGTTACTAATGTAATTTTTAATCACAGTAATGAATGTTACTCTGGCTATTACATAAAGGGGAGATAGTTTATTTATAGATTGTCTATGTGTTTGAATTGTGAAGCATTTAGAGTTACCTTTGTGTCTGAAAAGTGCTTGATAAATCAAGTTTGATTTGATAATGGTGTGTGAAAAGCTTGTTTCATGTCAGAATGAGGCCTCTAGCTCAGTCCCTGTGTGTGTGTGCAGGAGGTGGACAGAGCGGTCAGGATGCTGGTGCAGCTGGAGCCGCTGCTGGGGGTGTACTCGGACACGGTGCGCTCCTACATGGCTGTGTGTCTGGGGGCTCACAGGAGCACCGGCAAGCTGCTGTCAGTGCTGGCCAACATCTTCAGCGAGCTCGCTCAGAAGGTAGGGGGCAACACAGTCTCTCATCAAGGGGTTCAAATAGGGTTTGCTTTGTGGGTGTGTGCTTTACTCTAAGGTTTTGATTATTCACATACGTGAAATATTTAATAACACTTTTACAAGAGCTTAATTTAGCCTCTTCATTTGATCTCAAAGTGCAATTATTTGATAGTGTTTAGATACTCCTCTGAATATATGTCTTTTTTACTGAGAATATTTATTTATATTGTGTTTACATTTTTTATGTTTGTCTTTATTTTATTTGTATTTTATTTTTTAAGAAATGTTGCTGCTGTGACAGGGAGGCAAGGAAGTGAAAGCAGTTTGTTTTAATTTAAATTTAAATAAATTATTTTTATTTTGTTTTTACAAAAATAAATATATGTATATAAACAGTATATATTTTTTCAATTCCCAATGAGTAATCATGATAAATAACTGATATGTTAATATTGTTGTTGGCCATAGTCTTGCAGGATAGTGTGTATTCAGTCAGTACTCGTGTCGTTTCCCTTCACCTTACTTTAGCAATACTGCAGTGAGTGGTCATCTAAAATGCAGTCCTGCAGTGGCATAAGCAGTGACTCAATGATTGTTGTGCCCCCCACCCCCCCCAGGGTTTCTGCCTGCCTCAGGAGCTGATGGCTGGTGGAGATGGAGAAGGAGCCACGGAGTTCCACGAGAATGAGGGCGGAGGAATAGGAGAGGGAGAGGGCTCCAAAGACGTCAGCGACAAGATCGAGAATGAGGATCAGGTAACTACACTTGTACATTTTCACAAAATAATCATGGTCAAATGTGACTTAATGCTTGTAGGAGCTTTCATCTTCTCTTGGTCTTAATTAGCTGAGCTTGTTTAGAACAAAAACTCACGTCAGCTGCTGAAGGCTGTGAGATGCGCTTTGAATTATGGGAAAGGCTAGGGGCACTGGTACACTGAAAACAGTGCTGCTTGTAACAAGTGAACATTTTCCTCAAGACTTTCTTGAAATAAGATCTTTTAATTAGCTGGGGAACCTAATTTTGAACTATTTGACCAAGATCAGGAAATGTTGTTACAAAATAAGCCAGAAATGCTCAAAAGTGTTCAAAAATACTCGGCAAGATTTCACGTTTTTGTAGTGTAACCTTTTTTCTTTCAAAACTAATCTCTAACATGTATAGTACCAATGACACGCCAATGCTACGGCTGAGAAGGGCAGCCTGGTTTCATATTACATTATGGGTCCTGTTCAACTGAGAAACATACAGACTATAGCAAAATAATTCAAGAGTGCTGAACACTTTGAAGAAGTTTAGACTATAAGTATTATAGTATAGTATATTTAAAAAAAAGACTAAGTATTAATGAATGAGTCATTGATTACCATAAACTGCTGAATGTCAGTTTTTTGTATATATAAACCCAAATTGTTCTTCCCCAGGTGGAGGACACTCTGCAGGAGGGTCAGGAGAAGGAGGAGGAGCAGGATAAAGGGAATATCAAGGCGGAGGACAACGCCATCGAGATGTCAGATGACTTTGATGGCCAGATGCATGATGGGGATGAGAATGAAGCAGGTAACCTGAAGCGTCGTCTCTGGGTGAATCCTTTCAATATGTGTCTCTTGACTTCCGCTTGCTGGCTACGTTAGGGACGGTTCAAGTCTAGTCTGAATGGATGATGATTTTCTTTATCCTTTGCAGGTGAAGATGAGGACTCGGGGAAAGAGGAGGACCAGGATCTGGATAAGAAGATGGGTGACCTGGGGGAAGGACAGACAGACACTCTGGATGAGAGGATGTGGGGGGATGATGATGATGATGATGATGAGGAGGAGGAAGGAAGTGACAAGGAGGAAGAGTCCGGCCAGGGCATGGATGAGGTACAGAGTCTCCACCAGGCTGTAAAGCAGCAGTTTACATGAACTGATCCACCGGTCAAATGTTGAATGAAACCTTTTGAAACCCATGACTTCTCCTGTCCCTGTTCTCAGGGAGAATCTGAGATGGTTGCTAACGACGACAACTTGGATGCTGCAGACCCCAACAAAGACAAGAAGAAGCAGGACAAAGATGAGCAGATGGACGTGGAGGAGAAAGAAAAGATCAATGAACAAGGAGATGAGGTAGTCACAACCACAGACCCCCCCCC
>NW_011368656.1:0-2522 GCF_000735185.1 Notothenia coriiceps | reverse complement strand
CCCCCCACTAACCCTTCCCCCTTCATGTCTCTTAGTTCTTTAATTATGTCCATTAGTTCTTTATATGTCGCTTAGTTCTTTAAATTGTTGCTCCTAATTTTGAGCCATAGATGTGTACTTATTGGTCTTATTTGTATTCTATTATTACTAATGTATGCTTTTCTCTCTTAAATCAGTGAGCTTATATTCTGTATCATTGCCTGCCTCCTTTTGAACCTGTCACGCCTCTTGTTGCTGTAACACTGTAAATGCCCCCGCTTGGACTAATGAAGTTATTCTGGTTCTGGTTCCCTTAAGATGGATATTTTTCTTCCAGGATTGTTTTCAGATATTTCCAAAATGTCACAAATGATATCATACTTGTTTCTGATTCTCAGCGTGAGTTTGATGAGAATGAAGTGGACCCCTACCACGGTCAGCAGGACAAGAGGCCGGACCCCGAGGCCATGGATCTGCCTGAGGACCTGAACCTGGACCAGGATGAAGAGGCTGGAGGCGAGGGAGAGGAGGGCGAGGGGGAAGGTGAGTCAGGAACAGTTACTCTATTTGAAGGTGGCGGACCCCTTACTGTCCACCATGCTTAGTTAGACAGCCTATACACCATCCACAGGTGTTCTGCTAAACTCTAACCTTATTTGAAATGCTTTAACACTTTGAACTGACCCGTTCAGAAGAGAATCCGTTTGACATTGATGAGAAGTCAACGGCCCTGGATGAGAAGGAGGAGGACGGACAGAAAGAGGGAGAGGAGGAGGAAGGAGCTGAAAAGATGGAGAAGGAGCAGACAGAGCTGCCAGGAGAGGAAAAGGGTCAGGAGCCCAAGACTGAAGAGGAGGAGGAGCAGGAGGGGGGAGGAGGAGAGAAGGCTGAGGGAGACGAAGAGTCTGCTGAGAAAAATGAAGAAGAAGAGGAGAAGGAGAAAGGAGAGGAGGCAGGAAGAGACAAAGATCTGAGTGTTCCAAATGACGAAGGACAAAAACCAAAGGTGTGTATGTCAACAAACTGATGGAGCTGCGTGACCCTGAAGCCTCTGTTCCCTGTGTCACTGTGGTAATGCTTACAGGAGGAGGAAGGAGCAGGGGAGGATGAGGAGCAGCCGGAGTCAGCGGAGAGGAAGGAGCACAACACGGAGGGTCAGACCGGAGAGCAGAACGTCCAGAGCGACACGGCCGTGGAGCTGGGGGGGGAGGCCTCCGAGAGAGAGCAGGCCAAAGAGGTACTGACTGAGGGAGGGGGGGGTTAAGGCATCGGATACTGTTATGTTTACTGGGGGGGGGATTGTTTTTCTGTTTTGTTCTTATAATGTTTTCAGTCCACCAACCAGACTAAAGTGGTCCTCTAAAAGGGATAGAGTTTAAACATACTTTACAATATTTGTTTCTGTGTTGTGTTAGGAGCACGGGACTGGTTCTGCTGATGCCAGCCAATCAGAGGGCCACCAGTCCAAGCTGACAGCCAGGATGGCCTCACAGAAACAGACCCAGAACAAGACCCAGGTGAGACCATCTGGAGACCCCACTCTTCTCCCTCTGCTATTGTTTAGTTTATATTGTTTTATTTTTGCACTTCAAGAAATGATAAAGTTACACGGCGTACACAACACGATTTAAATACAGTTCAAATGAAGATACAGTGGAAAACTAAATAACATGCTCAGCTCTGACAAAGAGGAGGAAAAAAGTATAGTTGTTTACAGATGTATCATTAACTCTCATAAGTATATAAATTGTCACATCTAACCACAGGGCTATATTAATGTTGTATCTTGTAGACCTCACCCACTTTTACCCAGCTCTTGTTTCTTGTTTAATCTTTTTATTATTTTATACACTTCATTTACAAAATCCTTCCATTTGGAGTTTATGAGGTTATCATATTTTAACCAATTCCTTGTCATTAGTTTAATTATTGATACTCTTATTAAAAGTAATAATTAAGAATCTTTCATTTGTACTTCTTCTGGTGTTTTTCCAAATAGTGGGATAAGTATGTTTGTATTTATAAAAATCCCGAAATGGCTGATATCTCTGATAAATATTTCCCATAAGCCTCATAGAGCTTTATAAGGCCAACATATATGAGTATGGTTTACATTCTGAACTGACTTTAGGTTTGTCTTCAAATATGGAGTTAGAATCGTTCAAGTAAATGTTTCTTTAGTGCATCATCAGAGTCTTTTTCTTTGCTGTTGCAGAGCTTCAAGAGGAAACCCGGTCAGGCGGACAACGAGCGCTCGACGGGCGACTACAACGAGCGAATCAACAAGCGGCTGCGCACAGTGGAGAGCAGCAAGGAGCGCAGCGAGGAGAGGAAGCAGAGCAACGCCCAGCAGGAGTCAGACCTGTACGAGCACATCCAGCAGGGGGAGAGCGCCTACGACACGCAGACATACGGTCAGTGACCACACACACAACACGCACACACACACACACACACACACACACACACACACACACACACACACACACACACACACACACACACACACACACACACACACACACACACACATATACACACAT
>NW_011368655.1:12613-16730 GCF_000735185.1 Notothenia coriiceps | reverse complement strand
AAACACTTAAAACAGCAGATTCGATAATTGAGCAGCCCTGTCAGTGGATCCTTCTTTTACTGCAAATTAAATCTACCGACGGGTACAAATAAGAACCTGAACCAACCACAAACCCCTTGAAACACTAACACACTACTCTATAACCCCGACTAAACCAATGGGAGTCCCCTTTGTTCTTCACAATGGAAACATCTGGAGTAAATTGGCTCAATAATCGCCAGGGGTTAGCGGTAGTAGCAGTAGTAGAGGAGGTGGGAAAGCCAGAATAAAAGACCTTCAGTGAGATGAGAGAGCAGACAGAGGAAGACTATCAAAACCTTGTGAATCATGCCAGTGTCCCTCCTAAATCTACACTAGCGATGAATGTGGAATGGACTACTGTTATTCAATGATTCGTCCGTACATTTGACAGCTGATGGCAGACTGGCAGCATGAGTTCCTCTGAGATGGATGGCTTCAGTATTGTGTGTAATACACCATTATTATGGTAGGACTGTCTCAGTGTAAACTAGATTTTATACCATTTGAATCCTAGGATAAGTTTGCAATTCCTTCACAGTATTTAGGCTTACAGTATAGTCAAAACTTGGTAAAGGGAACAGCAGAAGAATACAGACAGGAAGTAAACACTGAAGGGAACAGCAGAAGAAGACAGACAGGAAGTAAACACTAAAGGGAACAGCAGAAGAAGACAGACAGGAAGTAAACACTAAAGGGAACAGCAGAAGAAGACAGGCAGACATGAAGTAAACACTAAAGGGAACAGCAGAAGAAGACAGACAGGAAGTAAACACTAAAGGGAACAGCAGAAGAAGACAGACAGGAAGTAAACACTAAAGGGAACAGCAGAAGAAGACAGACAGGAAGTAAACACTAAAGGGAACAGCAGAAGAAGACAGACAGGAAGTAAACACTAAAGGGAACAGCGGAAGAAGACAGACAGGACGTAAACACTAACGGGAACAGCAGCAGAAGACAGACAGGAAGTAAACACTAAAGGGAACAGCAGAAGAAGACAGACAGGAAGTAAACCCTAAAGGGAACAGCAGAAGAAGACAGACAGGAAGTAAACACTAAAGGGAACAGCAGAAGAAGACAGACAGGAAGTAAACACTAAAGGGAACACAGTATGGGCTCTGGCAGAGTTTAAAGACTGGTTAATGTAAAAGAAAAGGTGAACAGACTTGGACAGGTACAGAAAACCTCGATCAGTGCTGCCAGCATTGGACAGTTTCGGACAATTTATTCTTAGCGGCAGCAAATCAATATTTATAAGGTCAATAAAATCCTTAAAAATCGATATTAAGAGTCAAGTCGTTGGTTCATTGAGTGTGTTGCCATGTGAGAGGCAGGGCAATGAACAGTGAGGTGGTCATTATCCGGTTTATTACATAGCTAGTTGCTAATAACCTTTTTCATTAATGACTGCCTTGTTGCACATTTCTCCTCTACATGACCTAAAACTATTTCAAAAGAATTGTACAAGAGCGTGGATTGGTTTAGTCTTTTATTGTTTATTTTAACTGTATATAGAATAGAAGCAGTAACTCATGTCAATCTGCTCAGTTTCTATGAATACAAAGACCAGGCTTATTCTAGCTGTGAATGTCCTGGGCAAAGGTCAAAGTGAGAAACACAGACAGATGGACGGTTGCCTACTATCTATAGAACAATTCTCCATACACAGAATGCACTGTTGATATTGATATCTAAACATTCGAAATGCAGCACTTGTTCGGAGGAAGTTGTTGAATATCTGTGATGTAAGAGCTGCATTATAAGTGTACAGCCCATGCATTGGAAAATATTCGGACATTTGGAACGGTTTGGAGTGAATAAGGGCTTTTTAATTTGGTGCTATTCCTTGGTTGCATTAAATGTCAGTGATCATTTAATATATGTCACCTCTACTGAAGCAGGTTGAACCAAATTAACATTTTCAAAAGGTTAGTAATGAATAACATCAACAAACCTGGCCTGGGTGGGCACCTCAATAGTGTACGACTTTGTTCAAAACCAGACCTCAATTTATTAAAGAAACAAGTTTACAGCCTGCAGTTTGAGTGTGCTCCCTTACCTCCGCCTGAAAGCCTTCGACCAAGATGGCTACCAGCAAGTTGAAGAGGACGTAGTTTCCAAAAGTCATGAGGGCCACGAAGTAAAGAGCGGCGAGAGGAGAAGTGGCCGCCATCCCGTTGTACAAAACCGCGTTCCAGTCCTCCTGGGTCAGAATCTGAGAGAGTAACGGAGATAAACACACATATAAGGTGTTAATAGTACAAAAGAACAGGAGTCCAACCATTTGATTACATATTCTTACATTTGCAAAATACTAATGTTTACCAAAGAGTTCTGGTATTCTTCAAATCTGTCATCTTAGATTCTTCTATTAGCTTTAAATGATATTGAAAATGTGAAACACAGGAGACTTATAGACCAATATGCAAAATGTACATCATTGGAGTCAAAGTGTGTTTAAAGTTTAGTTCAAAGATGTATTGAATTTTAAGAAATATGTCCAAGTACGGAAAATCATTAGGGCCACGACTGAATTTAATTTTTACGATCTTTCCAAATCGGAAAATATCTTTCTCAGAATTCCGATTTTAATTTAATAAAAAAAAAAAAAAAATCACGTTTGGTTATATCTATAAATATAATGCCCTAATCCTCTTCTAACGCAAGTCATCTGCATACAGAGAGAAATTGTTGCACACACTTGCGCTTACACACAAGTATACCACTTGAACACTTTAAGTAGATGTCGATACAACATACTGACGTTTCCCAAGGAGTTCTGGTATTCTTCAAATAAGCTGTTGGGCAAAGATTATTTTAGATTCTTCTTTAGGTTTTTGAAAATATATATCAAATGTGAATTAAAAATTGGTATCAGAACCAATATAGAAAAATTGTATTTGAAAGTTACAAATGTTGTAAAGATTTGTGCAAACATGTATTGAATCTTAAGAACTATGTGCAAGTACGGAAGAGGATTAGGGCCACATCTGACCAAAAAGTGAATTTTTTTTTCTGTCAGAATTTGTACTTTTTTCTCAGAATCCTAACTTTTATCTCAAAACTCCCCAAAAGAGATACAAGATTTAAATATGGCCCTAATCCTCTCAAGTCATCTGCATACAGACAGAAATGGTTGCAAGTGGAGAAACTATGCAGAGATGTCTTAATGTGTTTATTTTTAACAATATTGACCAGAACAGGAAATGTTCTCTGATGGTGA
Organism: Notothenia coriiceps; assembly: GCF_000735185.1. NCBI lineage: Eukaryota > Metazoa > Chordata > Actinopteri > Perciformes > Nototheniidae > Notothenia > Notothenia coriiceps. The sequence goes on along the minus strand of NW_011368655.1, from coordinate 13,489 downwards.
TTTTCCAATACAAATGAAAAAATAAATATGTTTCATCTAAGATACAACTCAAAATAAGATTATTTGACTTACCAAGATGATGCATTGTCTAAAAACAAGACCCGGTATCTCACTGCAGTGTTACTTCTGAAGTTATTATGTCATATAGCAAGTGTAAAGACATATTCTGACTAGATATTAGACACATGGAGTTGGAAAGATTCCTGGTTTTTGTAGGGTGACGTGTTGTTTACCTGGAACACGGTGACGATGGCCCAGAGCAGAGAGTCAAAGTTCTTCCGGTCCGGCACGGTGTCGCCGGTCTCTGTCTTCAGACTGAACTTACAGCCGAAGATGTGCATCCCCAGGATACTGAAACACAACAGAAGAAAACCTTTCATAGTCAAACACAAGCAGTCGTGTTGAGAAAATACTGAATGTACTCTTTGAATGTATATAACCGGATGTTAAATAGGTGAAGCTCATGAGACACTGTGTTGAACATACGATAGTTCAACGATTAAACATGATGACACAGCTCCTAGGGAGATAGGCATATGACAAGCATGCTCATTTCTGACGTGGAGCTAATCTGAAGTAAACATTGAATACTGCTTTCTATCCCTCCATCTTGTGACTGGGTAACTCCCTCTCTTGGATATCAGCATGTGAAGGACACTGTTCAGGAACTAGTTGATGCTCTGTATGTGATGACTACTTCCATTCTGGAGAGGATCACAGATACATGGATCCTGAGATTGAAGATCAAGCCGGGGACCAGTGATTATTAAAATTGTTAAGTATTCATAAAAAGTGAGAATTTTGATAAAAAGTCAGAATTTTGTGAGATTTTGAGAAAAAGTCAGAATTTTGAGAAAAAAGTCAGAATTTTTTGAG
>NW_011368655.1:0-2453 GCF_000735185.1 Notothenia coriiceps | reverse complement strand
TTTACTTTTTTCTGCAGATCTGACATTTTTGGATTTTTTCTGAAAATATCAACATTGTGATTTTTTTCTGAAAATATCAACATTCTTGCTTTTTTCTGAAAATCTAACATTTCTGACTTTTTTCTGAAAATATCAATATTGTGACTTTTTTCTGAAAATCTAAAATGTTTGACTTTTTTCTGAAAATCTAAAATGTTTGACTTTTTTCGGAATACCTAACATTTCTGACTTTTTTCTGAAAATCACAACATTGTGACTTTTTCTGAATATCTNGTCACATGACTTCACGTCACCACCGCTAAGCTAAAGGTGGCTAATGTTGGGTTATAAAGGAACTACAGCACGGTCACATCTGACTTTTTTCTGAATATATCAACATTAAGACTTTTTTAGGAACATTTCCAAAACAGTATTAATGTGTACCCGGGTGTAAATAGCAGTTAGCTACGGACCCCCGGGTGTTTCTGAAAATATACATTTTGACTTCATTCTGAAAATTAATCTCAGAATTTGACTTCATGAAAGTTTCAGTCGCCTTAGTTAGCACAAAGAAACTCAACAAAGTCCTATCGACCACTGGCATTTTAGTGTTATAATTTCAGAGTAATGCAGACAGACCAGTATAAATGCTCACAGTACCAGGGCCGTCCCTCCCTACAGTCAGATCACGCAGACTGCATGGGGCCTTACCTGTCAGAGGGAGCCTCATCTTGCGGAGGGAGCCTCAACTGAGCCGTAAATGCGGCGCTCCTATGCGCTTATGCGGAGCAATTAGTGTGGCGCGGCACGGTTTCTCCACTAGCACCCCCCCCCCTTTGCGTGGGGCCTCAAGTTGGCCAGGGACGGCCCTGCACAGTACCGAAAGGCCCGTCTACAACTATAATCACCCTTGAGTCCTAATGAATTCTCCTTCTAATATTTCCTTGACCTATGTGTATACTTCCATATACCTGATACCTTGTTTCAACAGTTTATTTTAATGTTTTGTATTAGTATTTACATTTCTATTCAATTTTATCTTTATTTTTTATCTTGTATGAATCCTGTTTTTCACTCTGACTCTGTTGCTGCTATATACGCCTGAATTTACCGACGGGGATGAATACAGTTTCATCTTATCTTATCTGATGGCATTTCCCCATCGAGTTCAAGAAAAACAAAAACTTAAATTTCTGATTTTTTTCTGAAATGACTTTTTTTCTGAATATTTGACTTTTTTTTATTTCTCAATATCTAAAATGTCTGACTTATTTCTGAAAATCTCAACATATTGACTTTTTTCTGAATATCTAAAATATCTGACTTTTATTTCATGGCCTTTCCTCATGGAGTCAAGGAAGAGACTAGGGGACGACAGAGCATCATTATTTTCAATCAAAGACCAAGAGAGGAATTGAATCAAGAAGACGGTGTAAATGAGAGGAGATCTGTACCTGCTCGTGGTGCTCGATGCCCATACTGATGGTGTTGATGAGGATAGCGATCATGATGCCTCGGTTGAAGTATTTGCTCTCCACGATTCCCCAAAGCTTCCTCGTGATGTCATGCCAGATCTCCTTGCATCCCTTCTTTCGGCTACAGCACTCCTGTTTCTCTGCACCTTCCTGGCCTGTATTGCCCTTCTCCTTGGTGTCAGAGTGCGCCCCCTCCCGGTCCGTTTCCTCCACAGCTCCCTCCTCGGATTCCTCTTTCACAGCAGTACGAGTTGGTCCAGTGAGTGACAGAGCAGCAGCACATTGAGGGCAGCCGTCAGTCGCAGAGGTGTGGTCCGGTTTACTATGATGGGGACAGGGGGGACCTAAGATAAAGCAAAGAGAGGGTTAAACAAGCAGTTTATCAAGCGGTGCATCTCCCTGGTTCCCTCGACAAAAGCAAGAGATTCTTCCATTGGATTTTGGATTATTGCAGAAAATAATCTCTGTTTAAAACAAACGTTTATGAGATTTACATGTTTAGTTCAGCAGGATAATCTCCACATATTAACAAGACGTTATGATTTTTGAAGTAAAAAGCTAATGTTGGGCTATAAAAGAACTACAGCACGGTCACATGACTTCACGTCACCACCGCTAAGCTAAAGGGGGCTAATGTTGGGTATAAAGGAACTACAGCACGGTCACATGACTTCACGTCACCACCGCTAAGCTAAAGGGGCTAATGTTGGGTATAAAGGAACTACGACTTCACGTCATCACTGCTAAGCTAAAGGTGGCTAATGTTGGGTTATAAAGGAACTACAGCACGGGCACATGACTTCACGTCATCACTGCTAAGCTAAAGGTGGCTAATGTTGGGCTATAAAGGAACTACAGCACGGTCACATAACTTCACGTCACCACCGCTAAGCTAAAGGTGTCTAATGTTGGGCTATAAAGGAACTACAGCACGGTTACATGACTTCACGTCACCACCGCTAAGCTAAAGGAGGCTAATGTTGGGTTATAAAGGAACTA
>NW_011368654.1:0-1702 GCF_000735185.1 Notothenia coriiceps | reverse complement strand
TATAATGTATACATTTTTACCAATGTTGTTCAGCTACCTGATTATGGAAAAAGACATGATTATGGCAAAACTTAACTTAAATAATAATCACTATTATGGGTCCATAAAACATTTATTCAGCACTTTTGAATGCATACAGTACATTAATTCCAAGTCAAGTGCATTTTCTTTTCTCTGTAGGATAACTACAACAACGTGCATTCAGAACAAAGCCAAGGTGCTTTAAAACTGCATAAACATCTAGGCCAGTAGGCCTACAACAAAATAGTGTAAATAAAGACTGTAACAGCCAGGCCTTCAACAACAACAAATGCACCTATACATTTGGTAACCTAACGTGTTGTTGTGATGACGTAATCAAAACGCGGTGACAAGCACGGCGCGCGACCATGCTCGCGGCTGGATCACAGCCAGAATGTCTGCCGCTTGGAGATATTTCAAAATATCAGAGAGAGAGGCGCGGATTGCGATTTGTAAAACGTGTTCAGCTGACATTTCTCGAGGGGGTGTAACTGCAAAGACTTTCACCACTTCGGGATTACTCCACCACTTGAAATCAAAACACCCGGACAAATATGCGGAGTGTGATCAACGTAACCCTGTTCTCTGACATTCGGTGATATTTTTTCGGTTAATTTTCGGTGGCCGAATATTCGGTGCATCCCTACTAATAATAGATAGATTTTTCCTATCTGTTCCCTTTTAACTGCCTCCATCTTCTCTCTCACGTTATTTCCCCTTTTCTATTTACATCCTTTTCAATATTATAACTTAAAATATATGCCTATGTCTTAACTTAACTTGTGGAAAGGACTAAACCCCGGGCTGATGAATGAAATAGTTAAATAAGAAAGCATCATGCCAACTCCTTCTAATGCTCTGGGTCATTCCCCCATTATAAAACTCACTCTATAATGATCCAATTTTGTGCACTCACTCACTGAAATAATCTGTGCTGAAAGCAACCAGCCTGCAACTGGTGATTGCCTTTTGCAGATTTTTTTTCTTCATTAAACTCCCAGTGTATCAGGCAATTACAAATTCACATTCTGTACATAGGCATTGGGATAAAGAGAAAAAAAGAAGAGGATTTTGAAAAAAGAGGCCAGTTGCGACTGTGCTCTACCGTATATTCAAACTCTTCTAACATAAATCCTCTCTGTTTATACTTGTGCACTATAGTCTGTGCTATATCCGACAGATAGTAATCCCATATGTATATCTCCTGGCCCGGCCCATCCTGTGAAGCTCAACTCCAGATTTAAAGCCAGCTAAAGCCATTCTTGACACCACACAAAGAGCCATAAAATGTAACATACAGTATGCAGTGTCCCCACAACTGGAGAGCCTAAATCATTTTGAACATACAGAAAAATAAATGAATCTGGTTCAGCTCTTGTACTGGAATCACTGAGGTGTTCTGCTCAAGGCCTAACGACGACCAGGACATATGTTGCAGGATGTTGACCATCTCGTTACGCTTCACTTGTCCTATTCACGCTCGCCTGCTAGTTAACAATGTAAATTATGTGTCAGTTCACATGCACAGGCACGACAAGCACATATGGATCCACTTTAACATGTTAATGAGGTCACGTTATAATAAAGATAATGTGGATAAAACCAAAGCGGCTGGTGTAGTCCTAAACGATAGCTGAGGAGGAGTATGGGTAGTGTAGTGTCTTCGGCCATCCTAAACTCC
>NW_011368653.1:0-1192 GCF_000735185.1 Notothenia coriiceps | reverse complement strand
TGGTATAAATTACATACTTTTGTGTCAAAGACAAACTTTATGATAAAGAAATGCCAATAAATATGAAATACAAAAATAAAAAATGTAATTATTTCAAGTCTCAAGGTGAGCATTCAACAAAGTAACGTAGAGGTGCTGAAATAATTAACAAAATATGAGAACATAAAAAGAAAGAGAAAAGGAATGTCATAGTATACAGGTCGAATTACAATCTACTATAACCCTATATTAACATTTCTTAAGATTAACCAAAGATCATGAAAGACTGTTTTTTTGTATTTTACTAAAACTGGTTAACGGACCAATTGATGTCAATATTAGATTTGGGGATTAACATACATTTTTTAATCTGTAAGTAAATTATTTTTGATTTAAATTCTTGTTGATTGACTTGAGAGATTCTGGTTTACTGTAGATGTGACGACGAGTATCCAGTAATGTGGATTTGTGCGTGATGTGTGTGAGATCTCGGGGGTCACACACACTCTGGAGCAAAGCGCTCGCTCAGCAGGCGTGACATTTTGCCAAACTAAGCACTGTCCAAAATGTCGCATTGGCAGAAAAAATACACCGAGCAGAGGGGAGGCAGGAGACCGTCAGGAGGGGAAGTGAAACAAAGATACAGATGTCCCGTCCAAATTCATTACACACTGAGCTCTAAATGCACCCTTACCACTTCTGCAAGAGAGAGCAGCATCACACTAACCATGCAGACGTTGTCAAAATGAATAAATGCTGTAGCTAAGCATCGCATGCACATCATGAGAGAGACGATTCTTTAGATGCAAACAGCTGAGGCCGGAGGCAGCGAGAGCATCATCACACTTTAAAAAGGGTTTTTTCTAAAGGCTATATCCTCAGCGGTACCTGGGATTATGGGTTATTTATACGCACAATACAATTATTAAATGTGCGACAAAATATAGGGGCATGTAAACGTGTCGAGGAATTTGCCTTGGTGTACTGGTGCATACATAAACACCGTTAAAGAAGATACATTATCGGAGAAACAACGCAATTAAAACAATTATACAATTTAGGAAGGAAGCTAGACAGTATCCTAGAACCCCTCCCACCCACTCCATGCAGAGCTAGTGAAGATGAGGAGTACGTTCAGCCACAGACTCATCACTCCACGACACAGCACCAAGCGCCTCGGACAGTCCTTTGTGTCTGTAGCGATCAGGCTGCA